>NC_057809.1:377957212-378170023 GCF_018294505.1 Triticum aestivum | reverse complement strand
CGGAGCAGGCGTCGGCCGAAGCAGGCGGGCGCACGGTGGCGGAGGCTCGGGCGCACGGGTGTCGGAGGGCGCTGGGGGAGCGGGGCGGCGGCGCCCGGGCTCGAGGGCTCGACCCGGGCTCAGGCGGCCGATGACGGCGGGCGGTGGCGCTGCCACGTGGTAGAATGCCGGCGGCGATTCGTCCGATGGCGGCGGACGTGTCCGGTGGCGGCGGGAGCAATTTTTAGGGTTTCATCTGCGCGAGGATCTCGGGGAGGGCACATATTTATAGGTAGGAGGAGGTAGGAGTGTCCAAATGTAGTGTAGTTTTCGCCCACTCGATTGTGATCCAACAGCGGAGGACATGGAGATGGTTTGGAAGCGTTATTGGGCCATTTTGGAGGGGTGTTGGGCTGCAACACACACGAGGCCTTTGCGGTTCCCCAGTTAACCGTTGGAGCATCAAACAGACTCCAAATGGCACAAAATTTGACAGGCGGTCTACCGGTGGTGTACCTAGGCCGCTTGGCAAATCTCGGTCCATTCTGAGAATGTTTAACACATGCTCACGAGAAGAGACAAAAGGGGGACGCCTGTGCACGTAGGAGTGTCGGATTGCAAAACGGGCAACGGGGAAAATGCTCGGATGCATGAGACGAACACGTATGCAAATGAGATGCACATGATGACATGATATGAAATGCATGACATGAACAAAATGCAAAACAAAGACAAAAATCCTACCATGAAGGGAATCTCATAACTTAAAGCCGAAAATGGCAGAGTCGGAGTTACAAATATGGAAAATTACATCCGGGGCATTACAAGGGCCCACTCAATAGAAAACATCGTTGAACGATTTTATAAGAGAGATTGCACCGGTTGAATTAAATGGCTTGAATGAGATAGGAAACACGAAATGCAACCCACAGATCTTGAATGAAGAGACAAGACTTCTGAGATATCTCCAGCACTTCAAAACAAATGAATAGGGAGAGGTGAATGATTAGGGGGTGCACCGGCATGAGAAAGCATTTGGAAAAGGAGGAAATGGTATGATCAACACCGAAAGCTTGAATTGAATCCACCGGAGAAGAAAAAGAATGAAGAATGACGAACTTGAAGCTCCTAAACATCTTCATGAGAATCACCGGCTAAGAACATTGAAGGAAAGAATGAAGAAACTTCACATCCGTACGATGGATACTTGATTTAGAAATACAAGTCCTTGAAGAAAAAGGGTGGGAGGGCGGCAAAACAAAGGCAACTTGGGGACGGATGACACGAACAACATTGAGAAAACTTAGAATAGATTTCGCGAATGTTGAAATGATCGGATCCACTTGAAGTGAAGCACGCCGGTTGGAAAAGAATTGACATGACAATCATGATAACCAAGAAGGATCAGCATCCACATAGAAATATGAGAACACCGTTTAGAAAAGGTATGGAATCCACACTTTACTTCGAAGCAACTTGAATACCACAACACAAAATAAAAACAAAGGATTGGCTTGCAGAATAAGCCAGAACAAACATATGATAGACCCCATATCGTATCATGTGTCTGTTGAAAAGAATTCCTACGTGATACTTGAATTCCCACCTATAAACTCCCGAAACATTCTGGTTATGCAATCTGGTGTTGGGGATACAAGGAGGCACAATATATATCAGACAACTAGCAAGCCCTATGCTCCAACTGTATCCATCCATCAACACATAATAAAGAAAACTCCGGAAATCGTGTACCTCAACATTCAAAAACCATCCGTTAGATTGTGCCCTTTTTAAAGTGAATGTAGTTGTCTCTAATGCACAACCCCGAAACGATAGTGGTAGACCGGCAAGAGACATCATAGAACACACCATATCCAATAAGGTACGATTACGATGTTCGGACACACCATTATGTTGTGGTGTTCTAGGTGGTGTCAACTATGAAACAATAACACATTGTCTTATGTGATTTCCAAACTCATAACTTAGATATTCTCCCCTTCGACCAGATTGCAGGAATTTAATCTTCCTGTTACGATGGTTCTCAACTTCACTCTGAAATTGATTGAACTATTCAAACCTTTCAGACTTATGCTTTATTAAGTAAATATACTCATATCTACTCAAAATATCAGTGAAGGTGAGGAAATAACGACATCCACTGCGCGCGTCAACACTCATCAGACCACACACATCAGTATGTATGATTCCCAACAAGTCACTTGCCCGTTCCATTGTACCGGAAAACGAGGGTTTTAGTCATCTTGCCCATAAGGCATGGTTCACATGTGTCAAGTGATTCAAAATCAAGTGACTCCAAAAGTCCATCAGCATGGAGTTTCTTCATGTGTTTTACACCAATATGACCTAAGCGGCAATGCCACAAGAAAGTGGTACTATCATTCTTAACTTCGCATCTTTTGGCATCAATATTATGAACATGTGTATCACTATGATCGAGATTCAATAAACCATTCACATTCGGTGCATGACCATAGAAGGTATTATTCATGTAAATAGAATAACCATTATTCTTTGACTTAAATGAACAACCATATTGCAATCAACATGATCTAATCATGTTCATGCTCAACGCAGACACCAAAAAACATTTATCTAGGTTAATCACTAATCTCGAAGGTAGAGGGAGCGTGCGATGATGATCACATCAACCTTGGAAACACTTCCAACACACATCGTCACCTCGCCCTTAGCTAGTCTCCATTGATTCGGTAGCTTTTGTTTCGAGTCACCAATATTAGCAACTGAACTGGTATCTAATACCCAGGTGCTACTAGGAGTACTAGTAAGGCACACATCAATAACATGTATATCAAATATACTTTCGTTGAAGTTGCCAGCCTTCTTATCTACCCAGTATTTGGAGCATTTCCTCTACCAGTGACCGTTCCCCTTACAATAGAAGCACTTAGTCTCGGGTTTGGGTTCAACCTTGGGTTTCTTCACTAGAGCGGTAACTGGTTTGCCATTCATGAAGTTTCCCTTCTTTTCCCTTGCGCTTCTTGAAACAGTGGTCTTGTTAACCATCAACACTTGATTCTCCTTCTTGATTTCTACCTTCGCAGCCTTATGTACGGCGAATAGCTCTGGGATCATCTCCATCCCTTGCATGTTATTTTTCATCACGAAGCTCTAATAGCTTGATGATAGTGGCTGAAGAACTCTATTAATCACTATCTTATCTGGAATATTAACTCCCACTTGATTCAAGCGATTATAGCACCTAGACATTCTAAGCACACGCTCATTGGCTGAGCTATTCTCCTCCATCTTGTAGGCAAAGAACTTGTCAGAGGTCTCATACCTCTCAACATGGGCATGAGCCTGAAATACCAATTTCAACTCTCGGAACATCTCATATGTTCCATGGAATTCAAAATGCCTTTGGAGCCCTAATTTTAAGCCATAAAGCATGGCGCACTAAACTATCAAGTAGTCATCAGAACGTGACCGCTAGATGTTCACAACATCCATAGACGATGCTAGAGAGGTTGGCACACCGAGCGGTGCATCAAGGACATAAGCCTTCTGTGCAGCAGTGAGGACAATCCTCAGACTATGGCCCTAGTCCGCATAATTTCTTACAATATCTTTCAACTTAGTCTTTCTCTAGGAACGTATTAAAACAGGGAGCTACAGTGCGAGCTATTGATTTACAACATAATTTGCAAAGCATGGACTATCATTCATGATAATGAGTTCAATTAATCATATTACCTAAGAACTCCCACTCTAATCAACATCCCTCCAGTTGTCTGAGTGTAACACGATCCAAATTCACTAACCCAAGTCCGATCATCACCTGAGATGAGGTGGTTTCAATGGTGAACATCTCTATATTGATCATATCTACTACATGACTCAAGTTCGACCTTTTGGTCTCTTGTGTTCCGAGGCCATGTCTGTACATGCTAGGCTCGTCAAGTTTAACCCAAGTGTTCCGCATGTGCAACACTGGCTTGCACCCGTTGTATGTGAACGTAGAGTCTATCACACCCGATCATCACGTGGTGCTTCGAAACGATGAACTTTCACAATGGTGCACACTTGGGGTGAACACAATTTTATCTTGAAATTTTAGTTAGGGATCACCTTATAATGCTACCATCCTACTAAGCAAAATAAGATGCATAAAAGGATTAACATCACATGCAAATCATAAGTGACAAGATATGGCCATCAACTTGTGCTTTTGATCTCCATGTCCAAAGCACCGGCATGATCTCCATCGTCACCGGCATGACACCATGATCTCCATCATCGTGTCACCATCGGGGTTGTCATGCCAACCATGCTTATACTACTATTGCTACCATTTAGTGGTAAAGTAAAGCATTACATAGTGCTTAGTGATTGACGCACAGGCCATACAATAATTAAAGACAACCCTATGGCTCCTCCCAGTTGCCATATGCATCGACATGCAAGTCGATATAAACTATTACAAACGTGATCATCTCATACATCAAATATATTTCATCATGTCTTTGGCCATATCATATCACAACATACCATGCAAAAACAAGTTAGACGTCCTCTAATTGTTGTTGCATGTTTTATATGGCTGCTATGGGTATCTAGCAAGAACGATTCTTACCTACGCAAAGCCTCACACTTGTGCGCATCAGTCCTAAACAAACGGTGCTTTACCCCTTTCCGCGATGGCATTTGGAACTGTGCTACCTCTTGAGCACTGCGTTGGTTTTCCCTTGAAGAGGAAAGGGTGATGCATCAAAGTAGCGTAAGTATTTCCCTAAGTTTTTTAGAACCAAGGTACCAATCTAGTAGGAGACCACGCGTGAGTCACCTCGTACCTACACAAAAAAATAAGAACCTCGCAACCAACGCGATAAAGGGGTTGTCAATCCCTTCACGGCCACTTGCAAGAGTGAGATCTGACAAAGATAATAATAAGATAAATATTTTTGGTATTTTTATGATATAGATTGAAAGTAAAGATTGCAAAATAAAATAGATTGGAAACTTGTATGATGGAGAATAGACCCGGGGGCCATAGGTTTCACTAGGAGCTTCTCTCAAGATAGCATAAGTATTACAGTGGGTGAACAAATTACTTTCAAGCAATTGATAGAAAAGCGAATAATTATGAGAATATCTATGTATGATCATGTATATAGGCATCACGTCCGTGACAAGTAGACCGATTCCTGCCTCCATCTACTACTATTACTCCACACATCGACCGCTATCCAGCATGCATCTAGAGTATTAAGTTCATAAGAACAGAGTAACACCTTAAGCAAGATGACATGATGTAGAGGGATAAACTCAGGCAATATGATATAAACCCCATCTTTTTATCCTCGATGGAAACAATACAATACATGTTGTTTCCCTTTCTGTCACTGGGATCGAGCACCGTAAGATTGAGCCCAAAGCTAAGCACTTCTCCCATTGCAAGAAAGATCAATCTAGTAGGCCAAACCAAAATGATAATTCGAAGAGACTTGCAAAGATAAATCAATCATATATAAATGAATTCAGAGAAGACTGAAATATTGTTCATACATAAACTTGATCATAAACCCACAATTTATTGGATCTCAACAAACACACCGTAAAAGAAGATTACATCGAATAGATCTCCAAGAGAATCGAGGAGAACTTTGTATTGAGATCCAAAGAGAGAGAAGGAGACATCTAGCTACTAGCTATGGACCCAAAGGTCTGAAGTAAACTACTCACACATCATCGGAGGGGGCATGGAGTTGATGTAGAGGCCCTCCATGATCAATTCCCCCTCCGGCGGAGCTCCGGAAAAGGCCCCAAGATGGGATCTCTTGTGTACAGAAGGTTGCGGCGGTGGAAATAGGGTTTCGTGGTGCTCCTGGATGTTGTTGGGGTATATGGATATATATAGGAGGAAGAAGTAGGTCGGTGGAGCCATGAGGGTGGAGGGCGCGCCCAGGGGGGTAGGCGCGCCCCCTGCCTCGTGGCCTCCTTGATTGTTTCTTGACGTCCACTCCAAGTCTCCTGGATCACGTTTTTACCAAAAATAACGCTCCCGAAGGTTTCATTCCGTTTGGACTCCATTTGATGTTCCTTTTCTGCGAAACACTGAAATAGGCAAAAGAACAACAATTTGGACTGGGCCTCCGGTTAATAGGTTAGTCACAAAAATAATATAAAAGTGTAAAATAAAGCCCATTATCATCCAAAACAGATAATATAATAGCATGGAACAATCAAAAATGATAGATACGTTGGAGACGTATCAAGCATCCCCAAGCTTAATTCCTGCTCGTCCTCGAGTAGGTAAATGATAGAAACAGAATTTTTGATGTGGAATGCTTCTTAACATAATTCTCAATGTAATTTTTTTTATTGTGGCATGAATGTTCAGATCCGAAATATTCGAGATAAAAGTTTAATATTGACATAGAAATAATAATACTTCAAGCAAACTAACTAATCAATCATGTCTTCTCAAAATAACATGGCTAAAGAAAGTTATCCCTACAAAATCATATAGTCTCGCTATGTTGTATCTTCATCACACAAAATATTAAATCATGCACAAGCCCGATGACAAGCCAAGCAATTGTTTCATACTTTTGATGTTCTCAAACTTTTTCAATTTCCACGCAATACATGAGCGCGAGCCATGGACATAGCACTATAGGTGGAATAGAATGGTGGTTGTGGAGAAGAAAAAAAGCAGAAGATAGTCTCACATCAACTAGGCGTACTCAATGGGCTATGGAGATGCCGATCAATAGATATCAATGTGAGTGAGTAGGGATTGCCATGCAACAGATGCACTAGAGCTATAAGTGTATGAAAGCTCAACAAAATAAACTAAGTGGGTGTGCATCCAACTTGCTTGCTCACGAAGACCTAGGGCAATTTGAGGAAGCTCATCATTGGAATATACAAGCCAAGTTGTATAATATAAAATTCCCACTAGTTTATGAAAGTGACAACATAGGAGACTCTCTATCATGAAGATCATGGTGCTACTTTGAAGCACAAGTGTGGAAAAAGGATAGTAACATTGTCCCTTCTCTCTTTTTCTCTCATTTTTTATTTGGGCCTTCTTTCTTTTTTTATTTTGGCCTCTTTTCTCTTTTTTTCGTCCGGAGTCTCATCCCGACTTCTGCGGGAATCATAGTCTCCATCAACCTTTCCTCACTGGGACAATGCTCTAATAATGATGATCATCACACTTATTTTTACTTACAACTCAAGAATTACAACTAAATACTTAGAACAAAATATGACTCGATGTGAATGCCTCCGACGGTGTACCGGAATATGCAATAGATCAAGAGTGACATGTATGAAAAAATTATGAATGGTGGCTTTGCCACAAATACAATGTCAACTACATGATCATGCATGGCAATGTGACAATGATGAAGCGTGTCATAACAAACGGAACGGTGGAAAGTTGCATGGCAATATATCTCGGAATGGCTATGGAAATGCCATAATAGGTAGGTAAGGTGGTTGTTTTGAGGAAGGTATATGGTGGGTTTATGGAACCGGCGAAAGTTGCGCCGTACTAGAGAGGCTAGCAAATGTGGAAGGGTGAGGGTGCGTATAATCCATGGACTCAACATTAGTCATAAAGAACTCACATACTTATTGCAAAAACCTATTAGTTATCAAAACAAAGTACTACGCGCATGCTCCTAGGGGGGTAGATTGGTAGGAAAAGACCATCGCTCGTCCTCGACCGCCACTCATAAGGAAGGCAATCAATAAATAAATCATGCCCCGACTTCATCACATAACGGTTCACCATACGTGCGTGCTACGGGAATCACAAACTTAAACACAAGTATTTCTCAAATTCACAACTACTCAACTAGCATGACTCTAATATCACCATCTCCATATCTCAAAACAATTATCAAGTATCAAACTTCTCATAGTATTCAATGCACTTATATGAAACTTTTTATAATGTCTAAAAGAAAATTGCCATGTTGTTCTAAAGGACTCTCGAAATAATATAAGTGAAGCATGAGAGATCAATTATTTCTATAAAATAGAACCACCACCGTGCTCTAAAAGATATAAGTGAAGCACTAGAGCAAAAACTATATAGCTCAAAAGATATAAGTGAAGCACATAGAGTATTCTAATAAATTCCGATTAATGTGTGTCTCTCTCAAAAGGTGTGTAGAGCAAGGATGATTGTGGTAAACTAAAAATAAAATACTCAAATCATACAAGACGCTCCAAGAAAAATACATATCATGTGGTGAATAAAAATATAGCTCCAAGTAAAGTTACCGATGAACGAAGACAAAAGAGGGGATGCATTCCGGGGCATCCCCAAGCTTAGGCTTTTTGGTGTCCTTGGATTTTACCTTCGGGTGCCTTGGGCATCCCCAAGCTTAGGCACTTGCCACTCCTTGTTCCATAATCCATCAAATCTTTACCCAAAACTTGAAAACTTCACAACACAAAACTTAACAGAAAATCGCGTGAGCTCCATTAGCGAAAGAAAACAAAACACCACTTCAAGGTACTGTAATTAACTCATTCTTTATTTATATTTGTGTTAAACATACTATATTCCAACTTTTCTATGGTTTATAAACTCTATTACAGGCCATAGATTCATCAAAATAAGCAAACAACACACGAAAAACAGAACAGTCTATACTAATCTGTAACTAACGCAAACTTCTGGAACCCTAAAAATTCTAAAATAATTTTCTGGACGTGGGGAATTTATCTATTAATCATCTGCAAAAAGAATTAACTAAATATCGCTCTCCAATAAAAAATGGCAGCAATTTGCATGAGCGCTAAAGTTTCTGTTTTTTACAGCAAGAACAAAAAGACTTTCCCCAAGTCTTCCCAACGGTTATACTTGGCACAAACACTAATTAAACACAAAAAAACACAACCAAAACTGAGGCTAGATAAATTATTTATTCAAAAAACATAAAATAAATATGTTAGGTTGTCTCCCAACAAGCGCTTTTCTTTAAAGCCTTTTAGCTAGGCTTTGATAATTTTAATGATGCTCACATGAAAGAAAAAGAATTGAAGAACGAGAGGAGCATCATACACATCTAATTCTAACATACTTCCTATGCATAGGCATTTTATAGGCAAACAAATTAGCAAGGCAAGCAGAAACTAGCATATGCAAGGAAGCGGAAAGAAACAATAGCAATCTCAACATAACGAGAGGTAATTTAGTAACATGAAAATTTCTACAACCACATTTTCCTCTCTCATAATAATTGCATGTAGGATCATTAGCAAATTCAACAATATAGCCATCACAAAACATATTCTTAACACGATCCACATGCATGCGAAGTTGACACTCTTCCAAAATAGTGGGATTATCATTAACTAAAGTCATGACCTCTCCAAACCCCTTTTATCAAAAACTTCATAAGATTGAACATCCTCCAAATATGTGGGATCTAAAGTTGACACTCTTCCAAACCCACTTTCAATAATATTGCAAACACTATTATCAATCTAATATTCATCATGGGGCTTAAATAAATTTTCAAGATCATAAGAAGAATCACACCAATCATGATCATTGCAACAAGTAGTGGACATAGCAAAACTAGCATCCCCAAGCTTAGGGTTTTGCATATTACTAGCACAATTGATGTTAATAGGATTTATAATAACATCATTGCAATCATGCTTCTCATTCAAAGATCTATCGAGAATCACTTCATAAAGCACTTCATCACAATTTTCAGATTCACGAATTTCAAGCAAAACCTCATAACGATAATCTAGTGCACAAAACTCACTAGCAAATGTTTCATCATAATTGGATCTCTTTAAAAGATTAGCAAGAGGATGAGGATCCATAGATCTTAGGTTCTCTGTTTAGCAATAAATAAACAATTATTCCAACCAAACAAGCAAACGAGCCGAGTAAGACATCAAGGAAAATGAAAAGACGAAAAGAAAAAGGGCGAAGAAAAGGCAAGGGTGAAGTGGGGGAGAGGAAAACGAGAGGCAAATGGCAAATAATGTAGTGTGAAGGGTAAGAGTTGTGATGGGTACTTGGTATGTCTTAACTTGGCGTAGATCTCCCCGGCAACGGCACCAGAAATGCTTCTTGCTACCTCTTGAGCACTACCTTGGTTTTCCCTTGAAGAGGAAAGGGTCATGCATCAAACTAGCGTAAGTATTTCCCTCAATTTTTGAGAACCAAGGTACCAATCCAGTAGGAGACCACGCGTGAGTCACCTCGTACCTACACAAACAAATAAGAACCTCGCTACCAACGCGTTAAAGGGGTTGTCAATCCCTTCACGGCCACTCGCAAAAGTGAGATCTGATAGAGATAATAATAATAATAAGATAAATATTTTTGGTATTTTTATGATATAGATTGAAAGTAAAGATTGAAAAATAAAATAGATTGGAAACTTGTATGATGGAGAATAGACCCGGGGGCCATATGTTTCACTAGTGGCTTCTCTAGAGATAGCATAAGTATTATGGTGGGTGAACAAATTACTGTCGATCAATTGATAGAAAAGCGAATAATTATGAGAGTATCTAGGTACGATCATGTATATAGGCATCACGTCTGTGACAAGTAGACCGGCTCCTGCCTGCATCTACTACTATTACTCCACACATCGACCGCTATCCAGCATGCATCTAGAGTATTAAGTTCATAAGAACATAGTAACGCCTTAAGCAAGATGACATGATGTAGAGGGATAAACTCATTCAATATGATATAAACCCCATCTTTTTATCCTCGATGGCAACAATACAATACGTGTCGTTTCCCTTTCTGTCACCGGGATCGAGCACCGCAAGATTGAACCCAAAGCTAAGCACTTCTCCCATTGCAAGAAAGATCAATCTAGTAGGCCAAACCAAACTGATAATTCAAAGAGACTTGCAAAGATAAACCAATCATACATAAAACAATTCAGAGAATATTCAAATATTGTTCAAAGATAAACTTGATCATAAACCCACAATTCATCGGATCTTGACAAACACATCGCAAAAGAAGATTACATCGAATAGATCTCACAGAGAATCGAGGAGAACTGTGTATTGAGATCCAAATAGAGAGAAGAAGCCATCTAGCTACTAGCTAAGGACCCGAAGGTCTGAAGTAAACTACTCACACATCATCAGAGGGGCCATGGAGTTGATGTAGAGGCCCTCCGTGATCAATGCCCCCTCTGGCGGAGCTTCGGAAAAGGCCCCAAGTTGGGATCTCTTTGGTACAGAAGGTTGCGGCGGTGGAAATAGGGTTTCGTGGTGCTCCTGGATGTTCTCGGGGTATATGGATATATATAGGAGGAAGAAGTAGGTCGGTGGAGCAACGAGGGGTCCACGAGGGTGGAGGGCGCGCCCAGGGGGGAAGGCGCGCCTCCCTGGCTCATGGCTTCCTCGATTGTTTCTTGACGTCCACTCCAAGTCTCCTGGATCACGTTTGTTCCAAAACTAACGCTCCTGAAGGTTTCGTTCCGTTTGGACTCAATTTGATATTCCTTTTCTGCGAAACACTGAAATAGGCAAAAAAACAACAATTTGGGCTGGGCCTCCGGTTAATAGGTTAGTCCCAAAAATAATATAAAAGTCTAAAATAAAGCCCGTTATCATCCAAAACAGATAATATAATAGCATGGAACAATCAAAAATTACAGATACGTTGGAGACGTATCAAACCGTCGGCAAGTGAGTGTGTGCGATAGGGTGTCCTTCCCACACAACCCAGAAATCGTCGGGGATAGGCCCTCCTGGGACCAAGGCTGGGGACGTGTGTGATCGGGCGAGGCATCGAAACCCAATCATTTCCGGAGGTATGTACATCCCACACGGTGAATCCAACAAATCATTTCCGTAGGTATGTACATCCTACATGGTGAATCCAAGAAATCATTTCCGTAGGTATGTACATCCCACATGGTGAATCCCAGAAATCATTTCCGTAGGTATGTACGTCCCACACGGTAATCCGAGAAAATCATTTCCATAGGTATGTACATCCCACACGGTGAATCCCAGAAAAACATTTTCGTTCGTATGTATATCACACACAGTCAATCAAAGGAATACGTTTCCGTTCTTATGTACATCCCACACGGTCAATCGAGGGAAAACGTTTCCGTTCGGACGTAAATCCCAGACAGTTTTATGTGTAGGCTCGTGTGTGAAAGGTGTAACTATCACACACGGTCTTCCTTGGTTAACTGTTTGCTTTTATCAACTATATCACACACGATTTGATGCAGAAAACTGTGTGGCATTGGGCTATCCATCAGAACCGCTTTTACTGCTAGAACCATTTGCAAAGGTCCATGACACATTTAGTAGGTTTATTTGTTTACAATTAATAATTCCAGTATTACGCAAATTCACATTTCATATCGAACAGTTGTTTGCCAATTTCATATCAGGCACATAAATATATTATAACATCATAGTATGGTAGCTACATGAAAACAACATAGTACAACATATAGCTAGTTCAACTTCATAAGAACAATATATTCATTTCCCTAATCGAGATCCTCCAGGATCGTCTTATCCACCTCTGCTTTCAGTTCAGTAAGAACCAGTTTTGCACGGGCCAACTCGGAAAGTGCATCCTCCTTCGCCAACACCATCTTAGCAAAGTCTTCTTAAAAATTGAGCTCATTCTCCACCTTCAACTTTTTATCCCGCATCTTGAAATATGCTTCAGCGTTGACAAGACTTTCTCTAAGCCTAGCTGTGTTCACTTCCTCATACATGCTCTAGAGCTTCGTTAGGCACATCTTCAAAGACTGTGGCCACTCTTGATCAACCCACTCCAAGTAAGAACACTTCCCTTCATCCTATAATATTTAAAACTAGATCAGTAACAATTGTACGGGAAATGGGTTTATAGCAACATAGAAAATCACCAATGCTTATTTTGAAAAATTGAACAAACATGTTAATTATGACATATCTTCTCAAAAAGATCAATGTGCAAATGAAATAATTGGTACTGAGACAACAACCAACTTCTGGAACATCAGAAGCTATAATTAACTACAACGACGCTACAAGTTCTTACTCATGTACAATAAATAACAAATTGAACATTTTATGAGGAAGGTAAATATAACTGCAACAGCATAGCGACTGTGTTTGGATGACAGCAAATTGATACTAACAGGTGTGTACATGCACAAATTTAGTACCATAGAACTAATAGCACTAAGGCTGTCCACTATGTATGCCAAAACTGGTGCAAAGAAAACTGTTGCTACATCTCACACCGGTGCCCTGAACTAGCGGACCGATGCAGCGGAAAAAATCAGGGACCCGGACTCCGGAGCACGTAGTTGCTCCGATGCCCAGTTCCTTCGTGACATAAAGATTTAGTATTTTACTGCTTGGCTGCTCGGATGTGTGGACCAAATTTGGCTGCACAAATTGCTGAAGCAGTGCCAAATAATTTTCTAATGGCACCGCTGATGAGATGGCAACAATTTAAGATACTAGGTACAAACTGTGACACTGTCTTAGGATGCGTTTGGTTGAAGGTGTGGTATGAATGGGTTGAGACCGTGATAGTGTCTGAATCACATCCAACAAATGATTTGTAATAATGGAAGAGGGTCTAACCTTCTCTTCACATGCCAGAAAATTCCTCCCAGTGTCCACAGAATCAAACGCAAGTAGCTTCACGCATGGAGATTGATGGTGACAATGAGCAGATAGATCTTCACCCAGCTCGCTCCATTCGTTGCCACAGATGGTCTTAGGGAGCTATAAGAGGAAGAAACGACTTAAATTTTCCTCTGGGTAAAAATCCTTCATTCCAAGTCATAACCCGAGAGAGAGAGAAGAGAGGCATACCCGAGTGGTGAAGGAGTAGTCGCCGGAGGACGAACCGCTGGAGATGTCTTTGTAGAAGACCATGGCACCCCCGGCGGTAGGATGCGAGACAGCGAGAGCGAGGAAGCGGCTATAGCTTAGCAAGGAAGGAAGGAAGGAAGGAGGAAACAGGGGAAATGTGACTTGTGGTCGGGTAGGAAAGCGGGTGGGGAAGGGGGAAGGGGCGGGGAAGATATTTTGGCGGTAGGCCAAAATTTTGGAAATGTGGAGGGGAACATTGTGCGCGGTGCCGCCAGACCATTCACTTTGAACGATTGTGTGCATCGCGAACGATTATTCTGCATTACATGCATGGGATGAGTTTGATAATTCAAATTTTGGTCTCAAGGCATGGGCACATTCACTTTGAACATGCTTGGTGCCGACGGACCATTCACTTTGAACGATTGTGTGCATCACAAACGACTCTCCTGCTTTACGCGCATGGGATGAGTTTGATAATTCAAATTTTGGTGGAAATTTCTCCGGGTACGTCATTGCATAATTTACCATCGCTTGCTAATTTGGGCACACAAAAGAGCGTATAGCAGACAGACAACACTTACTGAATCGAGAAATTTCAGTAATTACATAGAGCCAATTGACCTAAACATTGCTCTAACAAAAGACCAACATTAAAAAAACCTAAGTATGCATAATTAAAAATCCACCGTCGCGCCGGCCTATCCATCGCCGGTATGAGATGAGACATCGATGACTTGTCCTGGCGACATGCCGCCGTTGGTGGACTCTGCGTCCCCCTGGTGAAGTCGACCGCGTCCTCGTCCTCGTCCTCGGCGCCGCCCTCAAGGTTGTAGTACTCGTAGTAGTGGCTGCGCCAGAGCTCGCGTTGGTACTCCACCACAGATTCCTTGATGGACAGACTCTTCTCTACCTCGACCTCGGCCACGCGCAACTTCTCCCGGCACTCCTCGATCTCCGCCGCCTCCTACATCTCCAGCTCCCGCTCAACGACCTCATGAGGAAGCAGGTGCTCCATGGCCACTGCCGCCATTTCAGATGTGGGTTGCATGCCGGAGTCCGAGGTGGCCTGGAATATCTTGGTGTGTGCATCCTCGATCTTGGCGTGGATGGCATCAACCCGGGCTAGGGCGACATCAGCAGTACGGACGACAGATCGAGCGCTCTCGGTGTTTGCAGCCGCCGTCGCCGCAGTAGCTGCAGCCGTCTCGGCTGCTGCAGATGCCCTCTCGGCGGAAGCGGCCACGCTCAATGCGGATGCGGTGGCACTCTTGGCGTAGGCGGCGGCGCTCTTGGCGCAGGCGGCGGCGCTCGGGGGGACGCGGCCATCGTACGGGCCTTCACGAAGTGTTTCCATGGCGACATCTTTGCAAGAAGGGGGTGCGGGAATGGGGATCGGGATTCGTGGATTCGAGGGTTGCCGGCGCTAGAGCAGACGAGCCGGCGAAGCTTAAGGAGGGAGACCTAAATAGACCCAGATATTTTCATCGCAAACGGTTCCTAGAAAACAATTATGTGTGATGTTTTAGATATTTTTGTTTAGCTGTGAAAGATGAATTTGGAATAAAGTGCCAACGGATGGTGTTTTAAATGAGCGAGAAATTTTGTAGTACTAATACAACTGTCATGTCAAATTTTGGAAAATTTCAGGGGTCATTTGATCTTCTAAGACATTTAAGTGATTTCCTAGCCATTTAATGACCGTAATTGAAATTTGAACTACATGTACATGGAACAACTAACCATAACAGTTTGAAAACTCATATTCCGTGTACTTTTGTGCGATTTAGTTCCATGTGCAGTAAACGGGAAGGAATTTTCAAACATATTGGTCTAACGGCTATGACACAATTAAGCATGGAGTGACATGGCATTTTAATTCTAATTTTTTTTAAAAAAAATCAGAAACACATGAAACCCTAGTTGATGTAATGTCATGCCACCAAGATGATGTGGTAAAAAAATTGGCATGTTTGACCAAAGTTTGGACACACAACCCTCACAAACCGTAGCAGCTCACTGGAAGGCTCATGGTTCCGAGAGGGAACAATGCATGTTTGATAATGAACGGGAGATAGCTTCCTCTTACGGCCTTCAATTCTTTTTCTACATCTAACATGCACTACTACAACTGTAATGTGAAATTTTTGAAAATTCTAGGGGTCATTTGACCTTTTAAAGACATTTAAGTGATTTTCTAGACATTTAATGACTATAATTCAAATTTGAACTACATCTACATGCAATGCGTAACCGAAACGGTTTGAAAAATCATATTTGTGTACTTGTGTGCGAGTTAATTCCATGTGTAGTAAACTAGAAGGAATTTTCAAACATGTTTGTATCACGGCATGGACACATATGCATGAATAAGTATGCATGGAGTGGCATGGCATTTTAATTCCAAAAAAAATCAGAAACACATGAAACCTTGGTTGATGTAATGTCATGCCACCAAGATGATGTGGTAAAGAAATTGGCATGTTTGACAAAAGTTTGGACACACACCCCTCACAAACCGGAGCAACTCGCTAGAAGGTTTGTGGTTCCGAGAGGGGACAATGCATGTTTGATGACGAACGGGACATAGCTTCCTCTTACGGCCTTCAAATTTTTTCTACGTCTAACATGCACTAATACAACCGTAATGTGAAATTTTGGAAAATTCTAGGGGTCGTTTGACCTTTTAAAGACATGTAAGTGATTTTCTAACCATTTAATGACCGTAATTCAAATTTGAACTACAGCTACATGCAACACCTAACCAAAACGTTCTGAAAAATCATATATGTGTACTTGTGTGCGAGTTAATTCCATGTGCAGTAAATTAGAAGGAATTTTCAAACATATTGGTCTCATGACATGGACACATGCATACGTATGCATGGAGTGACATGGCATTTTAATTAAAAAATAGAAAAATGATGAGAAACACATGAAACCTTGGTTGATGTAATGTGATGCCACCAAGATGACGTGGTAAAGAAATTGGCATGTTTGACGAACGTTTAGACACGCACCCCTCACAAACTGGAACAACTTGCTAGAAGGTTCGTGGTTCCGAGAGGGAACAATGCATGTTTGAGGATGAACGGGAGATAGCTTCCTCTTACGGCCTTCAAATTTTTTCCTACGTTTAACGTGCACTAATACAATTGTGTTGTGAAAATTTGGTAAATTTCAGGGGTCATTTGACCTTTTAAAGACATTTAAGTGATTTTGTTATCATTTAATGACCGTAATTCAAAGTTGAACTACATCGACATGCAACGCCTAACAAGAACGGTTTGAAAAATCATATTTTTGTGTGCTTGTATGCGAGTTAATTCCATGTGCAGTAAATTCGAAGGAATTTTCAAACATATTGGTGCCAAGGCATGGGCAGATGCATGGAGTGCATGCCATGGCATTTTAATTCCAATAATTAAAAAATGATCAGAAAACATGAAACCTTGCTTGATTTAATGTCATGCCACCAAGATGATGTGGTAAAGAAATTGGCATGTTTGAAGAAAGTTTGGACACACACCCCTCACAAACCGAAGCTACTCGCTAGAAGGTTCGTGGTTCCGAGAGGGAACAATGCATGTTTGATGACGAATGGGAGATAGCTTCCTCTTACGGCATTCAAATTATTTCTACTTCTAACGTGCACTACTACAACTGTAATGTGAAATTTTGGAAAATTGTAGGGGTCGTTTGACCTTTTAAAGACATTTAAGTGATCTTCTAACCATTTAATGACCGTAATTCAAATTTGAACTACAGCTACATGCAATACCTAACCAAAACATTCTGAAAAATCATATATGTGTACTTGTGTGCGAGTTAATTCCATGTGCAGTAAATTAGAAGGAATTTTCAAACATATTGGTCTCACGACATGGACACACATGCATACATATGCATGGAGTGACATGGCATTTTAATTCAAATTATAGAAAAATGATGAGAAACACATGAAACCTTGGTTGATGTAGTGTCATGCCACCAAGATGATGTCGTAAAGAAATTGGCATGTTTGACGAACGTTTGGACACGCACCCCTCACAAACCGGAGCAACTCGCTAGAAGGTTCGTGGTTCCGAGAGGGAACAATGCATGTTAGATGATGAACGGGAGATAGCTTCCTCTTACGACCTTCAAATTTTTTTTCTACGTCTAACGTGCACTACTACTACTGTAATGTGATTTTTTTCAAAATTCTAGGGGTCATTTGACCTTTTAAAGACATTTAAGTGATTTTCTAGCCATTTAATGACCGTAATTCAAATTTGAACTACATCTACATGCAACGCGTAACCGAAACGGCTTGAAAGATCATTTTTGTGTACTTATGTGCAAGTTAATTCCAAGTGCAGTCAACTAGAGGGAATTTTCAAACATATTTGTATCACGACATGGACACATATGCGTGAATAAGTATGCATGGAGTGGCATGGTATTTTAATTCCAAAAAGAATCAGAAACACATGAAACCTTGGTTGATGTAATATCATGCCACCAAGATGATGTGGTAAAGAAATTGGCATATTTGACGAAAGTTTGGACACACACCGCTCACAAACCGGAGCAACTCACTAGAAGGTTCGTGGTTCTAAGAGGGAACAATGCATGTTTGATGACGAACGGGAGATAGCTTCCTCTTACGGCCTTCAAATTTTTTCTATGTCTAACGTGCACTACCACAACTGTAGTGTGAAATTTTGGAAAATTCTATGGGTCATTTGACCTTTTAAAGATATTTAAGTGATTTTCTAACCATTTAATTATAGTAGTTCAAATTTGTACTACATCTACATGCAATGCCTAACCAAAACATTTTGAAAAATTATATGTGTACTTGTGTGTGAGTTAATTCCATGTGCAGTATATTATAAGGAATTTTCAAACATATTAGTCTCACGACATGGGCACATGCATACCTATGCATGGAGTGACATGGTATTTTAATTTGAAAAATAGAAAAATGATGAGAAACACATGAAACCTTGGTTGATGTAATGTCATGCCACCAAGATGATGTGGTAAAGAAATTGGCATGTTTAACGAACGTTTGGACACGCATCCCTCACAAACTGGAGCAACTCACTAGAAGGTTCGTGGTTCTGAGAGGGAACAATGCTTGTTTGATGACAAATGGGAGATAGCTTCCACTTACGGCCTTCAATTTTTTTCATATGTTTAACATGCACTAATACAACTGTCATGTGAAAATTTGGTAAATTTCAGGGGTCATTTGACCTTTTAAAGACATTTAAGTGATTTTCTAACCATTTAATGACCGTAATTCAAATTTGAACTACATCTACATGCAACGCCTAACCATAACGGTTTGAAAACTCATAATTTTGTGTACTTGTGTGCGAGTTAATTCCATGTGCAGTAAATTCGAAGTAATTTTCAAACATATTGGTGTCAAAGTCATGGGCACATGCATGGAGTGCATGCCATGGCATTTAAATTCCAAAAAATTAAAAAATGATCAGAAAAACATGAAACCTTGCTTGATTTAATGTCATGCCACCAACATGATGTGGTAAAGAAATTGGCATGTTTGACGAAAGTTTGGACACACGCCCCTCACAAACCGGAGCAACTCGCTAGAAGGTTCGTGGTTCCGAGAGGGAACAATGCATGTTTGATGACGAATGGGAGATAGCTTCCTCTTATGGCCTTCAAATTTTTTCTACGTCTAACGTGCGCTACAACAACTGTAATGCAAAATTTTGGAAAATTCTAGGGGTCATTTGAATTTTAAAGACATTTAAGTGATTTTCTAACCATTTAATGACTGTAATTCAAATTTGAACTACATCTACATGCAACGCCTAACCAAAATGTTTTGAAAAAAAAATCATATATGTGTACTTGTGTGCGAGTTAATTCCATGTGCAGTAAATTAGAAGGAATTTTCAAACATATTGGTCTCTCGACATGGATCCGCGCTAGTGCCTGGGGCGCCTCCCTCCCTCGCATAGGGAGGCGCGCCTGGCGCCCTCCTCGGGTAGGGCTCGAGGGCTCTCTTCTGGAGGGCCTCGGACTTGGCCAACATCACGAGGGAGGCGCTCGGGCACCACGTGGAGGCATGCTTCGCGGCACGTTTCCCTCAGGAGGACACCAGGGGAGGAGCTCCGGGCACTCAGGAGTTCATAACCAAGGCATCTCAGGAGCTTCAGGAAGCAAGAGCATTACGTAGCGACCGCCGCCCACCTGGTGTTGCTCCCCAGCTAGGCGAGCGTGATGAGCTGCGCGTCTGCATCAACATCCCAGGGCTCAACAGGGCCGCATCTCAGGAGCACTTCTAGCCTTCGCATGCTGGCCGGTGTGAGGGCCCGCCTCACAACTACGTTCGCATACCGTTCGGCCTATCGAGTGTGGCTGTCGCCTTCCATTGCAATCTGTGGAGTATCCTGGCGGTTTTGAGATTTTCATGGATGACTTTGCACATTTCTTCAGCTTCTTTGATTAAGTCATTTCCAGGAAGTTGGCTTCACCAGTCTCTCACCAATTAAGAGGGGTACGACACTTTCTGCCATAGAGAATCTCGAATGGGGCCTTGCCCGAACTCGCTTGGAAGCTGTTGTTGTAGGAGAACTCAGCATATGGAAGAAAACCTTCCCACTTCATTCCGAAAGAAATGACACAAGCCCTGAGCATATCTTCAATGATTTGATTTACTCGCTCGACTTGGCCACTAGTTTGTGGATGGAAGGCTGTGCTGAAGCGAATGTTGGTGCCCATGGCCTTCTGGAAGGAGTCCCAGAACTTAGAAGTAAAGATGCTTCCACGATCTGAAGATATCAACTGCGAAATGCCGTGCAAAGAGACAATCCTGGAGGTGTATAGTTCTGCCAGCTGAGCTGCTGTGATAGATTATTTGATAGGAAGAAAATGAGCCACTTTAGTAAGTTTGTCGATGACAACAAAGATAGCATCATTTCCACGCTTGGACTTGGGAAATCCAGTTACGAAGTCCATCTCAATATGGTCAAACTTCCATTCTGGAATAGCAAGAGGTTGGAGGAGACCACCTGGCCGTTGGTGTTCTGCTTTCACTCTTCTGCAGACATCACATTCATTCACGAGTTGAGCAATTTCTCACTTCATTCGAGTCCACCAATACGACTGATTGAGGTCATGGTACATTTTTGTACTTCTAGGATGAATGGATAGAAGGGAATTGTGAGCCTCATTCATAATGACTTTCCGTGGATCACCTTTAGGAACCACAATTCGATCTTCGAAGAAAAGAGTATCTTTGTCATCAATGCGATAGCACTTGTACTTGGGTTGGTTCTTGGCAATCCCATTTTTCACCTTCTTCACCATGGAATCAAGAAGTTGTGCCTCACGAATTTGATCTTCCAAAGTAGGAGAGACTTGGAGGTTGGCAAGAAAGCCTTGAGGAACAACTTGGAGATTAATTTTGCGGAAAGCTTCACAAAGGTCCGGTTGGAAGGGCTTGAGAATTAAGCTATTACAGTAAGCCTTCCTGCTCAAAGCATCTGCAATGACATTGGCCTTGCCTGGAGTATATTCCATACTCGGATTGTATTCTTGAATCATTTCGACCCAACGAGTCTGCCTGAGGTTGAGGTTGGGCTGAGTGAAGATTTACTTGAGGCTCTTATGATCAGTGAAGATGTCCACTTTCCTTCCCAATAAGAGATGTATCCACGTTAATAGAGCATGGACAACTGCCGCCAGCTCGAGGTCATGAGTGGGGTAGTTCTTTTCGTTGGGCTTGAACTGGCGAGAGGTATAAGCCACAACTTTCTTCTCTTGCATTAACACAGCACCGAGACCTTGCAGGGAGGCATCACAGAAAACTTTGAATGGTTTGGATTCATTAGGAGGAGTCAAAACAGGAGCTGTGACTAACTTCTCTTTGAGGGTGTTGAAAGCAATGTCACATTCAGATGTCCAGACATACTTAACATGCTTCTGGAGGAGGTTGGAAAGAGGCTTTGCAATCTTAGAGAAATTCTCAACGAATCTTCGACAATAGCTTGCAAGCCCAAGAAATTTGCGGAGCTGCTTGACATTCTGAGGCGGTTCCCAATTCACAATTGCAGACACCTTCTCAGGATTAACAGCAATGCCCTTGGAGGAGATGATATGGCAAAGGTAGAGAACCTCATCAAGCCAGAACTCACACTTTGAAAACTTTGCATAGAATTGATGCTCTCTGAGTTTGTCGAGTACCAATCTCAAATGCTTGGCATGATCCTCCTTATTCTTGGAAAAGACCAAAATATCATCGAGATACACCGAGACGGAATCATTTGTGTAAGGGTTGAAGATGAAGTTCATCGTGCGAGAGAACGTTGGAGGAGCATTAACAAGGCCGAAAGACATGACAATATATTCATAAGAACCATAGCTTGTTCTGAATGCTATCTTGGGGATATCCTATTCACGAATGCGAATCTGATGATAGCCCATACGGAGGTCAAGCTTGGAGAATACTTGGGCACCTTTGAGTTGCTCGAATAGCTCATTGATGTTGGGAAGTGGGTAATTGTTCTTTATTGTTTTTTTGTTCAATGGAAGGTAGTCGACACAAAGTCGGTCCGTGCCATCCTTATTCTTGACAAAAAGAACACCACAACCCCATGGAGAAGAACTCAGTCTGATCAGACCCATACGCTCTTGTTCATCGAGTTGTTTCTTTAGCTCCTTCAACTCTTCTGGTCCAAGCTTGTAAGGACATTTGCAAACAGGTTCCGTGCCACGCTCAAGATCGATAACGAATTCAACTGGCTGGTGAGGAGGCATTCCTGGAAGCTCTTCTGGAAAGATGTCTTGATATTCACAAACGACTGGAATCTGAGAGATGGCATTCAACTCGCCCTTCTCATTGAATGGTTTCGTCATGAGTGGCATAGATGATCACATCCTCAGAAGAGTGTGTCAGTTGAATCTGCCTGGCAGCACAATCAAGCTGAGCCTTGTGCTTAGAAAGCCCGTCCATGCCGAGAATTAGATCAATATCCGAGTCACCAAGAACCATTGGAGAACACAGAAATCTATAGTCTCCCATCTTGATGGAAACATCCGGAGCCATCATTTTGGTGTTCATGAACAAACCTGGAGAGGAAACCGCTATCGGCTTAGGCAAATCGACAGTATGCAAATCGTGCATGGATGCAAAAGGCTTTGATATGAATGAAATAGAAGCACCAATATCAAATAAGACTCTTGCAGGAATATAATTAACTAGAAGATTACCCATGATCACTTCTGAAGATTCCTCTGCCTGATCTACATTCATCATGTTGACCTTTGCAGACTTGGAATTATGCTTGACCACTGCATTGCTGGAAGATCTCACAGGAGGAGGAGGCGGAAGGCGCCTTTGGTTGAAGCATTTGTTTGCATAGTGCCCTTTCTGTTGACACTTGTTGCAAGTAACCTCTGAGAGCGGACGGTGATAAGTAGCACTTGACCTTGGAGTTTGAGACTGAGATTTGTTCTGATAGCCTGGGTTGGGTGGGTGGGAAGATCCACTGCCACCTTTGCTCTTCTGCTGGTAAGGTTGACGAAATTGAGGAGGAGGAGGCAACCAGAACTTCTGTTGCTTAGCTGACACTTGAGACGAAGAAGAAGACTGAACTGCATCCCTGACTCTCTTCTTAGAAGCATCACACTTGAGCTGAGCGGCCTCTTGCTTTAGTGCCATGTTGTAGAATTCATCATACTTGGTCGGCTCAAAAAGCACGAGAGCTAATTGCAGATCTTCTCTGAGGCCACCTCTGAATTGATAAATCATGCCCTTCTCATCAGGGACGTCTTGTTTAGCGAAGCGAGCGAGTTTCTGGAACTGGATATTGTATTGATACACAGACATGTTACCTTGCTTCAGATTGCCGAACTCCTCGTGCTTACTCTCAGCAACACTTTGTGGAATGTGATGAGCTTTGAAGTCTCGGCGGAAATCATCCTAGGTAATCACATGACCTCCTCTGGAATCTTTGTATTGTTGATACCACTCAGCAGCTTGATCCTTGAGTTGAAACGAAGCAAACTTGACAAAGTCCTCAGTCCTGACATTGCTACACTCAAAATGTTTGTAGATATCCACGAGCCACTCGTCGGCGTCTCTGGCCTTGACACAGTTGCTGAAGGACTTTGGCTGGTTTGCGAGGAACAGATTGAGGGTAGCAAGCTGAGGCTGATTGTTGCCTTGGCCTTGATTTCCTTGGTTGCCTTGCCCTTGGGTGCGCTCTTGCAAGAGTTGCAAAAGCATCTGAGTGTTGGCATTGGTGGCTGCCATGACAGCTTGCCGTGCCTCCGGAGGTGGAGGTGGTGGCGGAGGGTTCGACTGATCCCCATCATTGCGGTCCGGATTCTAACGCGTTGGAGGAGCCATCCTGAAGAGGTTGACATCCGTTAGCATCTTGAAAGACATATATTCAAGCTGAATCAAAGGATCGAAATTGCAACATATAGCCTTAACATTCAAGCAAGAATGAACGAATGAATTCCAAAGTAAATCATCACACTTCCATTAAGTTGAGAAGCCACTTAGATAAAGGTAGACGAATAAATCAACAAGGTACGGATATTAAAAAATAATTGGTAAGGATTACCCTATCACAAACCGAATATCTGCGGGAAGAAATACTAGAGCTACATGAATTCCCACCTATGAAACTCCCGAAACTTTCTGGTTATGCAATCAGGTGTTGGGGATATAGGGGAAGCATAATATCTCACCCAAAACTAGCAAATCCTACATCCAGCTGTATCCATCCTTCAACACATAACCAAGAAACCTTCAGAAATCATTTACCTCAACCTTCGAAAAGCGTCCGTTATACGAGTTATGGAAATACTCCCGAACTCCCACCCCAGTACTGGGTGGCATCGAGGTTATCTCACCAACAACTGCATAAAAGAGATTTTCGATGTTGGCAAACTCAAGTATTCTAGAATTGCAATGATAAAATTGTGACGACAACACCTCGGAGCTCAACTCCCCGGGACACTACCACAACCCCTAAATGTCAGGAGGCACCAAGAACAATGTTCTCATCACAAAACCATCGAAACGATTCTAAGATACCCGCATGATCCTGAATTTTTTTAGTGAAATTTGAGGAGAGAAGAGTCCAAACTCTACGTCAGGAGGCCTCACTAGAGCGATGAAGGGACTAAGGAGTAAAAAGAATCCTACTCTCCGATATATATAATCCTAAGACTCAAAACATTTTCTTCTAGACTCAACAACGTCAGCGATTTGATCAAGCAGGGGGCTCCTAAGTCAGGAAAGGCTCTAATTACCAACTTGTAACACCCACAATGTGGCTATATCTCCCATGTGTCGGGGCACGACATAGAGGCATAGCCGCATGGTAGTCATGTCGCAAGAGGGGTAATCTTTACACATCCCATGTACTGAATAAGAAAGGGATAAGGAGTCGGCTTACAATCGCCACTTCACACAATACATAAATATATCATACATCATCTAGAATACAATCAAGGTCCGACTACGGAACCAAAATAAAGAAAGACAACCCAAATGCTAGATCCCCGATCGCCCCAACTGGGCTACTCTACCGATCATCCGGAAAAGAGACATAGTAACGGCCTGAATCCTCGTCGAACTCCCAGTTGAGTTTGGTAGCATCCCCTGCACTAGCATCATCGGCACCTGCATCTGTCTGGAAGTATCTGTGAGTCACGGGGACTTAGCAATTTCACACCCTCGTGATCAAGACTATTTAAGCTTAAAGGTAGGAAAAGGTAGTGATGTGGAGCTGCAGCAAGCACTAGCATATATGGTGGCTAACATACACAAAAGAGAGCGAGAAGAGAAGCTAGGCATGGTCGAGGAGCTAATAGTGATCAAGAAGTGATCCTGAAGCTACTTACATTCAACCATAACACGAGACCGTGTTCTCTTCCCGGAGTCCGCCGAAAAGAGACCGACATGGCTACACACGCGGTTGATTCATTTTAGTTAAGTTAAGTGTCAAGTTTTCTACAACCAGATATTAACAAATTCCCATCTACCCATAACCACGGGCACGACTTTTGAAAGTTCAAAACCCTGTAAGGGTGTCCCAACTTAGCACATCACCAGCTCTCACGGTCAACGAAGGATATTCCTTCTCCCATGAAGTCCCGATCAGACTTGGAATCCCGGTTACAAGACATTTCTACAAAGGTAAAACAAGACCAGCAAAGCCACCCGAGGTGCCAAAAAATCCCGATAGGAGTCACACGTATCTCATTCTCAGGGCACACCGGATGGGCAAGACGTCGGGTTGGCATAAACACTGGTTGCCCAGGGGGTGCCGGACATCCCCCAGTTTGGACCAACACTCAGAGGAGCACTGACCCGGGGGTTTAAAATAAAGATGACCCTTGAGTCCACGGAACCCAAGGGAAAAAGGCTTAGGTGGCAAATGGTAAAACCAAGGTTGGGCCTTGCTGGAGGATTTTTATTCAAGGCGAACTGTCAAGGGGTTCCCATAACACCCAACCGCGTAAGGAACGCAGAATCAAGGAACATAACACCGGTATGATGGAAACTAAGGCGGCAAGAGTGGAACAAAACACCAGGCATAAGGCCGAGCCTTCCACCCTTTACCAAGTATATAGATGCATTAAAGTAAACAAGATATAATAATGATATCCCAACAATATCCATGTTCCAACATGGAACAAACTTCATCTTCACCTGCAACTAGCAACGTTATAAGAGGGGCTGAGCAAAGCAGTAACATAGCCAAACAACGGTTTGCTAGGAAAGGTGGGTTAGAGGATTTACATGGCAATATGGGAGGCATGATATAGCAAGGTGGTAGGTATCGCGGCATAGCAATAGAGCGAACAACTAGCAAGCAAAGATAGAAGTGATTTCGAGGGTATGGTCATCTTGCCTGCAATGTTCTCAGAGTTGACGAAAGCTTGATCCTCGTAAGCGTACTCAACAGGTTCCTCGAATACATGGTCGTATCCTGGCTCTACCCAAAGCAAGAACACAAGCAAATGACCAACAATCAATCACGGTGCAATGCACAAGCAACATGATGCAAAACATGGCATGACATGCGGGATGTGATATGCAATGCATATGCAAGCTTCGGAAGGGAAAGATTGGACCAGGCACCAACTTGGCAAACCAAGTGTGTCGATGGAAAGATGAGATGATTTCGGTCGAAATCGATATAAAGATCACCGAAATCAGATGCACGGTTTGCAAATGGCAAGCAAAACAAGAATGACACAATTCTGCGATTAATAGCACGATGCCATCTAGAATGCAACAAGAAACTAAGCTACTGCACTCCAACATAACAACAAAGCATACGACAGTGATCTACTTAAGATGCTTGACAAAACTTGAACACTGAGATGCGGATAAATCACACAAGAGAAGGTTCAAACAAGCATGGCAAAAGTGCAAAAGATATCATCTTCACAGACTTAGTGAAAATACTAACATATCAGGAATTAACATCAGGAAGCCATGTTTAGAGCAAGCAAACAACATGCTACAGGAACATATCATTGCAAACAAAGGCATGGCATGAAACTACTAAATGCATAGAATAAAAGTCCCTTACTGATCACGAGCCAAAAAAGCACAGAAGATATGATGGCACCCATGTAAACATAGCAAGTTTTATTAACAGATTTAGACTTAGCAGAAAACTGAGCATAGCATAAACAGAGTTATGAAGGCATCTTTGGGAGCTCGATTCACTCACCACAAGGCATTTCATGACAAAACAAGCATAGCATCAGTAATAAGACATGTTCATGAAGCTAACCATGGCAAGATCAAGTTCATAGAATGCATGGATCAACTACAACAGCCATGGAAAAATTGATTAACATGTAAACAATCTGCCAGGAACATTTTATTGCAAAAGTAGAGCAAGATTGAGACATTCTAGGCACTCCATAATTGCAAACAAGGCCATGGATGGATAGAGCACAACCATACGTCCAAATCATCCTTACTAAAGCAACTCAAAAAAAGCATGGATCTCACTTTAGCATCATGTTTACATGGCATAAAAATAACAGTATGAAAAGGACTTAGCAAAATCCTAAGTCTCTGAAATCAGCAATATCACGAAGGCTACTTTGCATGCTTGTGCTAGTCACCACATTGATCACAAAAATACATGGCAAACACCCCTGTAAATATGGCATGGCATAGATCAAAACACATCTAGAGCTCATGTTTATATGAAGCACCCATCAAATGTGACAAAAATGACAAATCCTCATAATCTGCTAAGTAACAGGAGCTAACATTTTATAGCACTATTGCATCAGTGATTTGGGCACCCATATGAACTCAAACAAGCATGACACAATGGAACAAAATGAAGAGCACATCATGATGAACATTTTGATATATTACACGCACATAACGGAGTAGCACACATGAAGCTATGATGCAATCAACAGGGCCTGAAAAAGTTACACAGAAAGGACTTAGACGAAAATTACCCTCTCAGAAACAGATCTAGGGTTTGTCACGAAAAACGAGGATGGCCAGATCTCTCGCCGGAGGGGAGGGGACGTGGCGGTCGGAGCTTGCGGGGAGCTCGCCAGAGCTCCGGGGTCACCGGATCCGGGACGAGGTAGGGCGGCGACAAGGAGGCGCGGGGCAGCGCGGGCAAAGCCGGCGGCGCACGGGCGACGAGGTGGCAGAGGAGCGGCGAGGCGGTGGAGTGCGGTGCGGAGGCCAGAGCAGGCGGCGGCTGAAGCAGGCGGGCGTGCAGCGGCGGAGGCTCGGGCGCACGGGCGTCGGAGGGCGCTGGGGGAGCGGGGCGGCGGCGCGCGGGCTCGGGGGCTCGACTCGGGCTCAGGCGGCCGATGACGGCGGGCGGTGGCGCTGCCACGTGGCAGAATGCCAGTGGTGCGGGCGCGGCGGCGATTCGTCCGATGGCGGCGGACGTGTCCGGTGGCAGCGGGAGCGATTTTTAGGGTTTCATCTGCGCGAGGATCTTGGGGAGGGCACATATTTATAGCTAGGAGGAGGTAGGAGTGTCCAAATGTAGTGTAGTTTTCGCCCACTCGATCGTGATCCGACAGCGGAGGACATGGAGATGGTTTGGAAGGGTTATTGGGCCGTTTTGGAGGGGTGTTGGGCTGCAACACACACGAGGCCTTTGCGGTTCCCCGGTTAACCGTTGGAGCATCAAACGGACTCCAAATGGCACAAAATTTGACAGGCGGTCTACCGGTGGTGTACCTAGGCTGCTTGGCAAATCTTGGTCCATTCCGAGAATGTTTAACACACGCTCACGAGAAGAGACAAAAGGGGGATGCCCGTGCACGTAGGAGTGTCGGATTGCAAAACGGGCAACGGGGAAAATGCTCGGATGCATGAGATGAACACGTATGCAAATGAGATGCACATGATGACATGATATGAAATGCATGACATGAACAAAATGCAAAACGAAGACAAAAACCCAACCATGAAGGGAATCTCATAACTTAAAGCCGAAAATGGCAGAGTCGGAGTTACAAATATGGCAAATTACATCCGGGGCGTTACAAGGGCCCACTCAATAGAAAACACCATTGAACGATTTTATAAGAGAGATTTCACCAGTTGAATTAAATGGCTTGAATGATATAGGAAACACGAAATGCAACCCACGGATCTTGAATGAAGAGACAAGACTTCTGAGATATCTTCAGCACTTCAAAACAAATGAATAGGGAGAGGTGAACGATTGGTGCACCGGCATGAGAAAGCATTTGGAAAAGGAGGAAATGGTATGATCAACACCGAAAGCTTGAATTGAATCCACCGGAGAAGAAAGAGAATGAAGAATGACGAACTTGAAGCTCCTAAACATCTTCATGAGAATCACCGGCTAAGAACATTAAAGGAAAGAATGAAGAAACTTCACATCCATACGATGGATACTGGATTAAGAAATACAAGTCCTTGAAGAAAAAGGGTGGGAGGGCGGCAAAACAAAGGCAACTTGGGGACGGATGACACGAACAACATTGAGAAAACTTAGAATAGATTTCGCGAATGTTGAAATGATCGGATCCACTTGAAGTGAAGCACGCCGGTTGGAAAAGAATTTACATGACAATCATGATAACCAAGAAGGATCAGCATCCACATAGAAATATGAGAACACCGTTTAGAAAAGGTATGGAATCCACATTTTACTTCGAAGCAACTTGAATACCACAACACAAAATAAAAAAAAGGATTGGCTTGCAGAATAAGCCAGAACAAACATATGATAGACCCCATATCGTATCATGTGTCTATTGAAAAGAATTCCTATGTGATACTTGAATTCCCACCTATAAACTCCCGAAAGATTCTGGTTATGCAATCTAGTGTTGGGGATACAAGGAGGCACAATATATATCAGACAACTAGCAAGCCCTATGCTCCAACTGTATCCATCCATCAACACATAATAAATAAAACTCCGGAAATCGTGTACCTCAACCTTCAAAAACCATCCGTTAGATGGTGCCCTTTTTAAAGTGAATGTAGTTGTCTCTAATGAACAACCCCGAAACGATAGTGGTAGACCGGCAAGAGACATCATAGAACACACCATATCCAATAAGGTACGATTATGATGTTCGGACACACCATTATGTTGTGGTGTTCCAGGTGGTGTCAACTGTGAAACAATACCACATTGTCTTAAGTGATTTCCAAACTCATAACTCAGATATTCTCCCCTTTGACCAGATTGCAGGAATTTAATCTTCCTGTTACGATGATTCTCAACTTCACTCTGAAATTGATTGAACTATTCAAACGTTTCAGACTTATGCTTTATTAAGTAAATATACTCATATCTACTCAAAATATCAGTGAAGGTGAGGAAATAACGACATCCACCGCGTGCGTCAACACTCATCAGACCACACACATCAGTATGTATGATTCCCAACAAGTCACTTGCCCGTTCCATTGTACCGGAAAACGAGGGTTTTAGTCATCTTGCCCATAAGGCATGGTTCACATGTGTCAAGTGATTCAAAATCAAGTGACTCCAAAAGTCCATCAGCATGGAGTTTCTTCATGTGTTTTACACCAATATGACCTAAGCGGCAATGCCACAAGAAAGTGGTACTATCATTCTTAACTTCGCATCTTTTGGCATCAATATTATGAACATGTGTATCACTATGATCGAGATTCAATAAACCATTCACATTCGGTGCATGACCATAGAAGGTATTATTCATGTAAATAGAATAACCATTATTCTTTGACTTAAATGAACAACCATATTGCAATCAACATGATCTAATCATGTTCATGCTCAACGCAGACACCAAAAAACATTTATCTAGGTTAATCACTAATCTCAAAGGTAGAGGGAGCGTGCGATGATGATCACATCAACCTTGGAAACACTTCCAACACACATCGTCACCTCGCCCTTAGCTAGTCTCCATTGATTCGGTAGCTTTTGTTTTGAGTCACCAATATTAGCAACTGAACTGGTATCTAATACCCAGGTGCTACTAGGAGTACTAGTAAGGCACACATCAATAACACGTATATCAAATATACTTTCGTTGAAGTTGCCAGCCTTCTTATCTACCCAGTATTTGGAGCATTTCCTCTACCAGTGACCGTTCCCCTTACAATAGAAGCACTTAGTCTCGAGTTTGGGTTCAACCTTGGGTTTCTTCACTAGAGCGATAACTGGTTTGCCATTCATGAAGTTTCCCTACTTTTCCCTTGCGCTTCTTGAAACCAGTGGTCTTGTTAACCATCAACACTTGATTCTCCTTCTTGATTTCTACCTTCGCGGCCTTATGTACGGCGAATAGCTCCGGGATCATCTCCATCCCTTGCATGTTATTGTTCATCACGAAGCTCTAATAGCTTGGTGATAGTGACTGAAGAACTCTATCAATCACTATCTTATCTAGAAGATTAACTCCCACTTGATTCAAGCGATTATAGCACCTAGACATTCTAAGCACACGCTCATTGGCTGAGCTATTCTCCTCCATCTTGTAGGAAAAGAACTTGTCAGAGGTCTCATACCTCTCAACATGGGCATGAGCCTGAAATACCAATTTCAACTCTCGGAACATCTCATATGTTCCATGGAATTCAAAATGCCTTTGGAGCCCTAATTTTAAGCCATAAAGCATGGCGCACTAAACTATCAAGTAGTCATCAGAACGTGTCCGCTAGATGTTTACAACATCCGTAGACGACGCTAGAGAGGTTGGCACACCGAGCGGTGCATCAAGGACATAAGCCTTCTGTGCAGCAGTGAGGACAATCCTCAGACTATGGCCCTAGTCCGCATAATTTCTTACAATATCTTTCAACTTAGTCTTTCTCTAGGAACGTATTAAAACAGGGAGCTACAGTGCGAGCTATTGATTTACAACATAATTTGCAAAGCTTGGACTATCATTCATGATAATGAGTTCAATTAATCATATTACCTAAGAACTCCCACTCTAATCAACATCCCTCCAGTTGTCTGAGTGTAACACGATCCAAATTCACTAACCCAAGTCCGATGATCACGTGAGATGAGGTGGTTTCAATGGTGAACATCTCTATATTGATCATATCTACTACATGACTCGTGTTCGACCTTTCGGTCTCTTGTGTTCCGAGGCCATGTCTGTACATGCTAGGCTCGTCAAGTTTAACCCAAGTGTTCCGCATGTGCAACACTGGCTTGCACCCGTTGTATGTGAACGTAGAGTCTATCACACCTGATCATCACGTGGTGCTTCGAAACGATGAACTTTCACAATGGTGCACACTTGGGGTGAACACAATTTTATCTTGAAATTTTAGTTAGGGATCACCTTATAATGATACCATCCTACTAAGCAAAATAAGATGCATAAAAGGATTAACATCACATGCAAATCATAAGTGACAAGATATGGCCATCAACTTGTGCTTTTGATCTCCATGTCCAAAGCACCGGCATGATCTCCATCGTCACCGGCATGACACCATGATCTCCATCATCGTGTCACCATCGGGGTTGTCATGCCAACCATGCTTATACTACTATTGCTACCATTTAGTGGTAAAGTAAAGCATTACATAGTGCTTAGTGATTGACGCACAGGCCATACAATAATTAAAGACAACCCTATGGCTCCTGCCAGTTGCCATATGCATCGACATGCAAGTCGATATAAACTATTACAAACATGATCATCTCATACATCAAATATATTTCATCATGTCTTTGGCCATATCATATCACAACATACCATGCAAAAACAAGTTAGACGTCCTCTAATTGTTGTTGCATGTTTTATATGGCTGCTATGGGTATCTAGAAAGAACGATTCTTACCTACGCAAAGTCTCACACTTGTGCGCATCAGTCCTAAACAAACGGTGTTTTACCCCTTTCCGTGATGGCATTTGGAACCGTGCTACCTCTTGAGCATTGCGTTGGTTTTCCCTTGAAGAGGAAAGGGTGATGCATCAAAGTAGCGTAAGTATTTCCCTAAGTTTTTTAGAACCAAGGTATCAATCCAGTAGGAGACCACGCGCGAGTCACCTCGTACCTACACAAACAAATAAGAACCTCGCAACCAACGCGATAAAGGGGTTGTTAATCCCTTCACGGCCACTTGCAAGAGTGAGATCTGACAAAGATAATAATAATAAGATAAATATTTTTGGTATTTTTATTATATGGATTGAAAGTAAAGATTGCAAAATAAAATAGATTGGAAACTTGTATGATGGAGAATAGACCCCGGGGCCATAGGTTTCACTAGTAGCTTCTCTCAAGATAGCATAAGTATTACAGTGGGTGAACAAATTACTGTCAAGCAATTGATAGAAAATCGAATAATTATGAGAATATCTATGTATGATCATGTATATAGGCATCACGTCCGTGACAAGTAGACTGATTCCTGCCTGCATCTACTACTATTACTCCACACATCGACCGCTATCCAGCATGCATCTAGAGTATTAAGTTCATAAGAACAGAGTAACACCTTAAGCAAGATGACATGATGTAGAGGGATAAACTCAGGCAATATGATATAAACCCCATCTTTTTATCCTCGATGGCAACAATACAATACATGTTGTTTCCCTTTCTGTCACTGGGATCGAGCACCGCAAGATTGAGCCCAAAGCTAAGCACTTCTCCCATTGCAAGAAAGATCAATCTAGTAGGCCAAACCCAACTGATAATTCGAAGAGACTTGCAAAGATAAATCAATCATATATAAAAGAATTCAGATAAGATTGAAATATTGTTCATAGATAAACTTGATCATAAACCCACAATTTATCGGATCTCAACAAACACACCGTAAAAGAAGATTACATCGAATAGATCTCCAAGAGAATCGAGGAGAACCTTGTATTGAGATCCAGAGAGAGAGAAGGAGACATCTAGCTACAAGCTATGGACCCGAAGGTCTGAAGTAAACTACTCACACATCATCGGAGGGGGCATGGAGTTGATGTAGAGGCCCTCCGTGATCAATTTCCCCTCCGGCGGAGCTCCGGAAAAGGCCCCAAGATGGGATCTCTTGGGTATAGAAGGTTGCGGCGGTGGAAATAGGGTTTCGTGGTGCTCCTGGATATTCTTGGGGTATTTGGATATATATAGGAGGAAGAAGTAGGTCGGTGGAGCCATGAGGGTGGAGGGCGCGCCCAGGGGGGTAGGCGCGCCCCCTGCCTCGTGGCCTCCTTGACGTCCACTCCAAGTCTCCTGGATCACGTTTTTTCCAAAAATAACTCTCCCGAAGGTTTCATTCCGTTTGGACTCCGTTTGATGTTCCTTTTCTGCGAAACACTGAAATAGGCAAAAGAACAACAATTTGGACTGGGCCTCCGGTTAATAGGTTAGTCCCAAAAATAATATAAAAGTGTAAAATAAAGCCCGTTATCATCCAAAACAGATAATATAATAGCATGGAACAATCAAAAATTATAGATACGTTGGAGACGTATCAAGCATCCCCAAGCTTAATTCCTGCTCGTCCTCGAGTAGGTAAATGATAAAAACAGAATTTTTGATGTGGAATGTTTCTTAACATAATTCTCAATGTAATTTTTGTTTATTGTGGCATGAATGTTCAGATCCAAAATATTCGAGATAAAAGTTTAATATTGACATAGAAATAATAATACTTCAAGCAAACTAACTAATCAATCATGTCTTCTCAAAATAACTGGCTAAAGAAAGTTATCCCTACAAAATCATATAGTCTGGCTATGTTGTATCTTCATCACACAAAATATTAAATCATGCACAACCCCGATGACAAGCCAAGCAATTGTTTCATACTTTTGATGTTCTCAAACTTTTTCAATTTTCATGCAATACATGAGCGTGAGCCATGGACATAGCACTATAGGTGGAATAGAATGGTGGTTGTGGAGAAGACAAAAAGGAGAAGATAGTCTCACATCAACTAGGCGTACTCAATGGGCTATGGAGATGCCGATCAATAGATATCAATGTGAGTGAGTAGGGATTGCCATGCAACGGATGCACTAGAGCTATAAGTGTATGAAAGCTCAACAAAAGAAACTAAGTGGGTGTGCATCCAACTTGCTTGCTCATGAAGACCTAGGGCAATTTGAGGAAGCCCATCATTGGAATATACAAGCCAAGTTGTATAATATAAAATTCCCACTAGTTTATGAAAGTGACAACATAGGAGACTCTCTATCATGAAGATCATGGTGCTACTTTGAAGCACAAGTGTGGAAAAAGGATAGTAACATTGTCCCTTCCCTATTTTTCTCTCATTTTTTATTTTGGCCTTCTTTCTTTTTTTTCTTTTGGCCTCTTTTCTCTTTTTTTCGTCCGGAGTCTCATCCCCACTTGTGCGGGAATCATAGTCTCCATCATCCTTTCCTCACTGGGACAATGCTCTAATAATGATGATCATCACACTTATTTTTACTTACAACTCAAGAATTACAACTAAATACTTAGAACAAAATATGACTCGATGTGAATGCCTCCGACGGTGTACCGGAATATGCAATAGATCAAGAGTGACATGTATGAAAAAATTATGAATGGTGGCTTTGCCACAAATACAATGTCAACTACATGATCATGCATGGCAATGTGACAATGATGAAGCGTGTCATAACAAATGGAATGGTGGAAAGTTGCATGGCAATATATCTCGGAATGGCTATGGAAATGCCATAATAGGTAAGTAAGGTGGCTGTTTTGAGGAAGGTATATGGTGGGTTTATGGAACCGGCGAAAGTTGCGCCGTACTAGAGAGGCTAGCAAATGTGGAAGGGTGAGGGTGCGTATAATCCATGGACTCAACATTAGTCATAAAGAACTCACATACTTATTGCAAAAACCTATTAGTTACCAAAACAAAGTACTACGCACATGATCCTAGGGGGGTTGATTGGTAGGAAAAGACCATCGCTCGTCCCTGACCGCCACTCATAAGGAAGGCTATCAATAAATAAATCATGCCCCGACTTCATCACATAACGGTTCACCATACGTGCGTGCTACGGGAATCACAAACTTAAACACAAGTATTTCCCAAATTCACAACTACTCAACTAGCATGACTCTAATATCACCATCTCCATATCTCAAAACAATTATCAAGTATCAAACTTCTCATAGTATTCAATGCACTTATATGAAACTTTTTATAATGTCTAAAAGAAAATTGCCATGTTGTTCTAAAGGACTCTCAAAATAATATAAGTGAAGCATGAGAGATCAATTATTTCTATAAAATAGAACCACCACTGTGCTCTAAAAGATATAAGTGAAGCACTAGAGCAAAAACTATATAGCTCAAAAGATATAAGTGAAGCACATAGAGTATTCTAATAAATTCCGATTAATGTGTGTCTCTCTCAAAAGGTGTGTACAGCAAGGATGATTGTGGTAAACTAGAAATTAAATACTCAAATCATACAAGACGCTCCAAGAAAAACACATATCATGTGGTGAATAAAAATATAGCTCCAAGTAAAGTTACCGATGAACGAACACAAAAGAGGGGATACATTACGGGGCATCCCCAAGCTTAGGCTTTTTGGTGTCCTTGGATTTTACCTTGGGGTGCCTTGGGCATCCCCAATCTTAGGCACTTGCCACTCCTTGTTCCATAATCCATCAAATCTTTACCCAAAACTTGAAAACTTCACAACACAAAACTTAACAGAAAATCGTGTGAGCTCCATTAGCGAAAGAAAACAAAACACCACTTCAAGGTACTGTAATTAACTCATTCTTTATTTATATTTGTGTTAAACATACTATATTCCAACTTTTCTATGGTTTATAAACTCTATTACAGGCCATAGATTCATCAAAATAAGCAAACAACACACGAAAAACAGAACAGTCTAAACTAATCTGTAACTAACGCAAACTTATGGAACCCTAAAAATTCTAAAATAATTTTCTGGACGTGGGGAATTTATCTATTAATCATCTTCAAAAAGAATTAACTAAATATCACTCTCCAATAAAAAATGGCAGCAATTTGCGTGAGCGCTAAAGTTTCTGTTTTTTACAGCAAGAACAAAAAGACTTTCCCCAAGTCTTCCCAACGGTTATACTTGGCACAAACACTAATTAAACACAAAAAAACACAACCAAAACTGAGGCTAGATAAATTATTTATTCAAAAAACATAAAGTAAGTATGTTGGGTTGTCTCCCAACAAGCGCTTTTCTTTAAAGCGTTTTAGCTAGGCTTTGATAATTTTAATGATGCTCACATGAAAGACAAGAATTGAAGAACGAGAGGAGCATCATACACATCTAATTCTAACATACTTCCTATGCATAGGCATTTTATAGGCAAACAAATTAGCAAGGCAAGCAGAAACTAGCATATGCAAGGAAGCGGAAAGAAACAATAGCAATCTCAACATAACGAGAGGTAATTTAGTAACATGAAAATTTCTACAACCACATTTTCCTCTCTCATAATAATTGCATGTAGGATCACAAGCAAATTCAACAATATAGCCATCACAAAACATATTCTTAACACGATCCACATGCATGCGAAGTTGACACTCTTCCAAAATAGTGGGATTATCATTAACTAAAGTCATGACCTCTCCAAACCCACTTTTATCAAAAACTTCATAAGATTGAACATCCTCCAAATATGTGGGATCTAAAGTTGACACTCTTCCAAACCCACTTTCAATAATATTTCAAACACTATTATCAATATAATATTCATCATGGGGCTTAAATAAATTTTCAAGATCATAAGAAGAATCACCCCAATCATGATCATTGCAACAAGTAGTGGACATAGCAAAACTAGCATCCCCAAGCTTAGGGTTTTGCATATTACTAGCACAATTGATGTTAATAGGATTTATAATAAAATCATTGCAATCATGCTTTTCATTCAAAGATCTATTGAGAATCACTTCATAAAGCACTTCATCACAATTTTCAGATTCACGAATTTCAAGCAAAACCTCATAACGATAATCTAGTGCACAAAACTCACTAGCAAATGTTTCATCATAATTGGATCTCTTAAAAAGATTAGCAAGAGGATGAGGATCCATAGATCTTAGGTTCTCTGTTTAGCAATAAATTAACAATTATTCCAACCAAACGAGCAAACGAGCCGAGTAAGACATCAAGGCAAATGAAAAGATGAAAAGAAAAAGGGCGAAGAAACGGCAAGGGTGAAGTGGGGGAGAGGAAAACAAGAGGCAAATGGCAAATAATGTAGTGCGAAGGGTAAGAGTTGTGATGAGTACTTGGTATGTCTTGACTTGGCGTAGATCTCCCCGGCAACGGCGCCAGAAATGCTTCTTGCTACCTCTTGAGCACTACCTTGGTTTTCCCTTGAAGAGGAAAGGGTCATGCATCAAAGTAGCGTAAGTATTTCCCTCAGTTTTTGAGAACCAAGGTATCAATTCAGTAGGAGACCGCGCGCGAGTCACCTCGTACCTACACAAACAAATAAGAACCTCGCTACCAACGCGATAAAGGGGTTGTCAATCCCTTCACGGCCACTTGCAAAAGTGAGATCTGATAGAGATAATAATAATAAGATAAATATTTTTGGTATTTTTATGATATAGATTTAAAGTAAAGATTGAAAAATAAAATAGATTGGAAACTTGTATGATGGAGAATAGACCCGGGGGCCATATGTTTCACTAGTGGCTTCTCTCAAGATAGCATAAGTATTATGGTGGGTGAACAAATTACTGTCGATCAATTGATAGAAAAGCGAATAATTATGAGAGTATCTAGGTACGATCATGTATATAGGCATCACGTCTGTGTCAAGTAGACCGGCTCCTGCCTGCATCTACTACTATTACTCCACACATCGACCGCTATCCAGCATGCATCTAGAGTATTAAGTTCATAAGAACATAGTAACGCCTTAAGCAAGATGACATGATGTAGAGGGATAAACTCATGCAATATGATATAAACCCCATCTTTTTATCCTCGATGGCAACAATACAATACGTGTCATTTCCCTCTCTGTCACTGGGATTGAGCACCGCAAGATTGAACCCAAAGCTAAGCACTTCTCCCATTGCAAGAAAGATCAATCTAGTAGGCCAAACCAAACTGATAATTCAAAGAGACTTGCAAAGATAAACCAATCATACATAAAACAATTCAGAGAAGATTCAAATATTGTTCAAAGATAAACTTGATCATAAACCCACAATTCATCGGATCTCGACAAACACATCGCAAAAGAAGATTACATCGAATAGATCTCCAAGAGAATCGAGGAGAACTGTGTATTGAGATCCAAATAGAGAGAAGAAGCCATCTAGCTACTAGCTAAGGACCCGAAGGTCTGAAGTAAACTACTCACACATCATCGGAGGGGCCATGGAGTTGATGTAGAGGCCCTCCGTGATCAATGCCCCCTCTGGCGGAGCTCCCGAAAAGGCCCCAAGTTGGGATCTCTTTGGTACAGAAGGTTGCGGCGGTGGAAATAGGGTTTCGTGGTGCTCCTGGATGTTCTCGGGGTATATGGATATATATAGGAGGAAGAAGTAGGTCGGTGGAGCAACGAGGGGCCCACGAGGGTGGAGGGTGCGCCCAGGGGGGTAGGCGCGCCTCCCTGGCTCATGGCGTCCTCGATTGTTTCTTGATGTCCATCCAAGTCTCCTGGATCATGTTTGTTCCAAAACTAACGCTCCCGAAGGTTTCGTTCCGTTTGGACTCAATTTGATATTCCTTTTCTACAAAACACTGAAATAGGCAAAAAAACAACAATTTGGGCTGGGCCGTCGGTTAATAGGTTAGTCCCAAAAATAATATAAAAGTCTAAAATAAAGCCCGTTATCATCCAAAACAGATAATATAATAGCATGGAACAATCAAAAATCACAGATACGTTGGAGACGTATCAAACCGTCGGCAAGTGAGTGTGTGCGATAGGGTGTCCTTCCCACACAACCCAGAAATCGTCGGGGATAGGCCCTCCTGGGACCAAGGCTGGGGATGTGTGTGATCGGGCAAGGCATCGAAACCCAATCATTTCCGAAGGTATGTACATCCCACACGGTGAATCCAAGAAATCATTTCCGTAGGTATGTACATCCCACACGGTGAATCCAAGAAATCATTTCCGTAGGTATGTACATCCCACATGGTGAATCCCAGAAATCATTTCCGTAGGTATGTACATCCCACACGGTAATCCGAGAAAATCATTTCCATAGGTATGTACATCCCACACGGTGAATCCTAGAAAAAAAAATCGTTCGTATGTATATCACACACAGTCAATCAAAGTAATACGTTTCCGTTCTTATGTACATCCCACACAGTCAATCGATGGAAAATGTTTCCGTTCGGACGTAAATTCCACACAGTTTTATGTGTAGGCTCGTGTGTGAAAGGTGTAACTATCACACACGGTCTTCCTTGGTTAACTATTTACTTTTATCAACTATATCACACACGATTTGATGCAGAAAACTGTGTGGCATTGGGCTATCCATCATAACCGCTTTTACTGCTAGAACCATTTGCAAAGGTCCATGGCACATTTAGTAGGTTTATTTGTTTACAATTAATAATTCCAGTATTACGCAAATTCACATTTCATATCGAACAGCTGTTTGCCAATTTCATATCAGGCACATAAATATATTATAACATCATAGTACGGTAGCTACATGAAAATAGCATAGTACAACATATAGCTAGTTCAACTTCATAAGAACAATATATTCATTTCCCTAATCGAGATCCTCCAGGATCGTCTTATCCACCTCTGCTTTCAGTTCAGTAAGAACCCGTTTTGCACGGGCCAACTCGGAAAGTGCATCCTCCTTCGCCAACACCATCTTAGCAAAGTCTTCTTAAAAAATTGAGCTCATTCTCCACCTTCAACTTTTTATCCCGCATCTTGAAATATGCTTCAGCGTTGACAAGACTTTCTCTGAGCCTAGCTGTGTTCACTTCCTCATACATGCTCTAGAGCTTCGTTAGGCACATCTACAAAGACTGTGGCCACTCTTGATCAACCCACTCCAAGTAAGAACACTTCCGTTCATCCTATAATATTTAAAACTAGATCAGTAACAATTGTATGGGAAATGGGTTTATAGCAACATAGAAAATCACCAATGCTTATTTTGAAAAACTGAACAAACATGTTAATTATGACATATCTTCTCAAAAAGATCAATGTGCAAATGAAATAATTGGTACTTAGACAACAACCAACTTCTGGAACATCAGAAGCTATAATTAACTACAACGACGCTACAAGTTCTTACTCATGTACAACGAAGCAGTGCCAAATAATTTTCTAATGGCACCGCTGATGAGATGGCAACAATTTAAGATACTAGGTACAAACTGTGACACTGTGTTAGGATGCGTTTGGTTGAAGGTGTGGTATGAATGGGTTGAGACCGTGATAGTGTCTGAATCACATCCAACAAATGATTTGTAACAATGGAAGAGGGTCTAACCTTCTCTGCACATGCCAAAAAATTCCTCCCAGTGTCCACAGAATCAAACGCAAGTAGCTTCACGCATGGAGATTGATGGTGACAATGAGCAGATAGATATTCACCCACCATGCTCCATTCGTTGCCACAGATGGTCTTAGGGAGCTATAAGAGGAAGAAATGACTTAAATTGACCTCTGGGTAAAAATCCTTCATTCCAAGTCATAGCCCGAGAGAGAGAAGAGAGGCATACCCGAGTGGTGAAGGAGTAGTCGCCGGAGGAGGAACCGCTGGAGATGTCTTTGTAGAAGACCATGGCACCCCCCGGCGGTAGGATGCGAGACAGCGAGAGCGAGGAAGCGGCTATAGCTTAGCAAGGAAGGAAGGAAGGAGGAAACAGGGGAAATGTGACTTGTGGTCGGGTAGGAAAGGGGGTGGGGAAGGGGGAAGGGGGCGGGGAAGATATTTTGGCGGTAGGCCAAAATTTTGGAAATGTGGAGGGGAACATTGTGCGCGGTGCCGCCAGACCATTCACTTTGAACAATTGTGTGCATCGCAAACGATTCTTCTGCTTTACGTGCATGGGATGAGTTTGATAATTCAAATTTTGGTCTCAAGGCATGGGCACATTCACTTTGAACGTGCGCGGTGCCGACGGACCATTCACTTTGAACGATTGTGTGCATCACAAACGACTCTCCTGCTTTATGCGCATGGGATGAGTTTGATAATTCAAATTTTGGTGGAAATTTCCCCGGGTACGTCATTACATAATTTAACATCGCCTGCTAATTTGGGCACACAAAAGAGCGTACAGCAGATAGACAACACTTACTGAATCGAGAAATGTCAGTAATTACACAGAGCCAGTTGACCTAAACATTGCTCTAACAAAAGACCAGCATTAAAACCTAAGTACGCATAATTAAAAATCCACCGCCGCGCCGGCCTATCCATCGCCGGTGTGAGATGAGACGTCAATGACTTGTCCTGGCGACATGCCGCCGTTGGTGGACTCTGCGTCCCCTGGTGAAGTCGACCGCGTCCTCGTCCTCGTCCTCGGCGCCGCCCTCAAGGTTGTAGTACTCGTAGTAGTGGCTGCGCCAGAGCTCGCGTTGGTACTCCACCGCAGATTCCTCGACGGACAGACTCTTCTCTACCTCGACCTCGGCCACGCGCAACTTCTCCTCCCGGCACTCCTCGATCTCTGCCGCCTCCTACATCTCTAGCTCCCGCTCAGCGACCTCATGAGGAAGCAGGTGCTCCATGGCCACTGCCGCCTTTTCAGATGTGGGTTGCATGCCGGAGTCCAAGGTGTCCTGGAATATCTTGGCATGTGCATCCTCGATCTTGGCGTGGATGGCATCGACCCGGGCTAGGGCGACATCAGCGGTACGGACGGCAGCTCGAGCGCTCTCGGTGTTTGCAGCCGCCGTCGCCGCAGTAGATGCAGCCGTCTCGGCTGCCGCAGATGCCCTGTCGGCTGCCGCAGATGCCCTCTCGGCGGAAGCGGCCACGCTCAATGCGGATGTGGCGGCACTCTTGGCGTAGGCGGCGGCGCTCTCGGCGCAGGCGGCGGCGCTCGGGGGGACGCGGCCATCGTACGGGACTTCACGAAGCGTTTCCATGGCGACATCTTTGCAAGAAGGGAGTGCGGGAATGGGGATCGGGATTCGTGGATTCGGGGTTTGCCGGCGCTAGAGCAGACGAGCCGGCGAAGCTTAAGGAGGGAGACCTAAATAGACCCAGATATTTTCATCGCAAACGGTTCCTAGAAAACAATTATGTGTGATGTTTTAGATATTTTTTATTAGCTGTGAAAGATGAATTTGGAATAAAGTGCCAACGGATGGTGTTTTAAATGAACGAGAAATTTTGTAGTACTAATACAACTGTCATGTCAAATTTTGGAAAATTTCAGGGGTCATTTGACCTTCTAAGACATTTAAGTGATTTCCTAGCCATTTAATGACCGTAATTGAAATTTGAACTACATGTACATGGAACAACTAACCATAACGGTTTGAAAACTCATATTCCGTGTACTCATATTCCGTGTATTTTCATCGCAAATGGGAAGGAATTTTCAAACATATTGGTCTAATGGCTATGACACAATTAAGCATGGAGTGACATGGCATTTTAATTCTAATTTTTTAAAAAAAAATCAGAAACACATGAAACCCTAGTTGATGTAATGTCATGCCACCAAGATGATGTGGTAAAAAAATTGGCATGTTTGACCAAAGTTTGGACACACGCCCCTCACAAACCGTAGCAGCTCACTGGAAGGCTCATGGTTCCGAGAGGGAACAATGCATGTTTGATAACGAACGGGAGATAGCTTCCTCTTACGGCCTTCAATTTTTTTTCTACATCTAACATGCACTACTACAACTGTAATGTGAAATTTTTGAAAATTCTAGGGGTCATTTGACCTTTTAAAGACATTTAAGTGATTTTCTAGCCATTTAATGACTATAATTCAAATTTGAACTATATCTACATGCAACGCGTAACCGAAACGGTTTGAAAAATCATATTTGTGTACTTGTGTGCGAGTTAATTCCATGTGTAGTAAACTAGAAGGAATTTTCAAACATGTTTGTATCACGGCATGGACACATATGCATGAATAAGTATGCATGGAGTGGCATGGCAATTTAATTCCAAAAAAATCAGAAACGCATGAAACCTTGGTTGATGTAATGTCATGCCACCAAGATGATGTGGTAAAGAAATTGGCATGTTTGACAAAAGTTTGGACACACACCCCTCACAAACCGGAGCAACTCGCTAGAAGGTTCGTGGTTCCGAGAGGGGACAATGCATGTTTGATGACAAACGGGACATAGCTTCCTCTTACGGCCTTCAAATTTTTTTCTACGTCTAACATGCACGAATACAACCGTAATGTGAAATTTTGGAAAATTCAAGGGGTCGTTTGACCTTTTAAAGACATTTAAGTGATTTTCTAACCATTTAATGACCGTAATTCAAATTTGAACTACAGCTACATGCAACACCTAACCAAAATGTTCTGAAAAATCATATATGTGTACTTGTGTGCGAGTTAATTCCATGTGCAATAAATTAGAAGGAATTTTCAAACATATTGGTCTCACGACATGGACACATGCATACGTATGCATGGAGTGACATGGCATTTTAATTAAAAAATAGAAAAATGATGAGAAACACATGAAACCTTGGTTGATGTAATGTGATGCCACCAAGATGACGTGGTAAAGAAATTGGCATGTTTGACGAACGTTTAGACACGCACCCCTCACAAACTGGAACAACTCGCTAGAAGGTTCGTGGTTCCGAGAGGGAACAATGCATGTTTGAGGATGAACGGGAGATAGCTTCCTCTTACGGCCTTCAAATTTTTTCCTACGTTTAACGTGCACTAATACAACTGTGTTGTGAAAATTTGGTAAATTTCAGGGGTCATTTGACCTTTTAAAGACATTTAAGTGATTTTGTTATCATTTAATGACCGTAATTCAAAGTTGAACTACATCGACATGCAACGCCTAACAATAACGGTTTAAAAAATCATATTTTTGTGTACTTGTATGCGAGTTAATTCCATGTGCAATAAATTCGAAGGAATTTTCAATCATATTGGTGCCAAGGCATGGGCAGATGCATGGAGTGCATGCCATGGCATTTTAATTCCAATAATTAAAAAATGATCAGAAAAACATGAAACCTTGTTTGATTTAATGTCATGCCACCAAGATGATGTGGTAAAGAAATTGGCATGTTTGAAGAAAGTTTGGACACACACCCCTCACAAACCGAAGCTACTCGCTAGAAGGTTCGTGGTTCCGAGAGGGAACAAAGCATGTTTGATGACGAATGGGAGATAGCTTCCTTTTACGGCATTCAGATTATTTCTACTTCTAACGTGCACTACTACAACTGTAATGTGAAATTTTGGAAAATTCTAGGGGTCATTTGACCTTTTAAAGACATTTAAGGGATTTTCTAACCATTTAATGACCGTAATTCAAATTTGAACTACAACTACATGCAACACCTAACCAAAACGTTCTGAAAAATCATATATGTGTACTTGTGTGCGAGTTAATTCCATGTGCAGTAAATTAGAAGGAATTTTCAAACATATTGGTCTCACGACATGGACACACATGCATACATATGCATGGAGTGACATTGCATTTTAATTCAAATTATAGAAAAATGATGAGAAACACATGAAACCTTGGTTGATGTAGTGTGATGCCACCAAGATGATGTCGTAAAGAAATTGGCATGTTTGACGAACGTTTGGACATGCACCCGTCACAAACCGGAGCAACTCGCTAGAAGGTTCGTGGTTCCGAGAGAGAACAATGCATGTTAGATGATGAACGGGAGATAGCTTCCTCTTACGACCTTCAATTTTTTTTCTACGTCTAACGTGCACTACTACTACTGTAATGTGATTTTTTTCAAAATTCTAGGGGTCATTTGACCTTTTAAAGACATTTAAGTGATTTTCTAGCCATTTAATGAACGTAATTCAAATTTGAACTACATCTACATGCAACGCGTAACCGAAACTGCTTGAAAAATTATTTTTGTGTACTTATGTGCGAGTTAATTCCATGTGCAGCCAACTAGAAGGAATTTTCAAACATATTTGTATCACGACATGGACACATATGCGTGAATAAGTATGCATGGAGTGGCATGGCATTTTAATTTCAAAAAGAATCAGAAACACATGAAACCTTGGTTGATGTAATATCATGCCACCAAGATGATGTGGTAAAGAAATTGACATATTTGACGAAAGTTTGGACACACACCGCTCACAAACCGGATCAACTCGCTAGAAGGTTCGTGGTTCTGAGAGGGAACAATGCATGTTTGATGACGAACGGGAGATAGCTTCCTCTTACGGCCTTCAAACTTTTTCTATGTCTAACGTGCACTACCACAACTGTAGTGTGAAATTTTGGAAAATTCTATGGGTCATTTGACCTTTTAAAGACATTTAAGTGATTTTCTAACCATTTAATTACAGTAATTCAAATTTGTACTACATCTACATGCAATGCCTAACCAAAACATTTTGAAAAATTATATATGTGTACTTGTGTGTGAGTTAATTCCATGTGCAGTAAATTATAAGGAATTTTCAAACATATTAGTCTCACGACATGGGCACATGCATACCTATGCATGGAGTGACATGGCATTTTAATTTGAAAAATAGAAAAATGATGAGAAACACATGAAACCTTGGTTGATGTAATGTCATGCCACCAAGATGATGTGGTAAAGAAATTGGCATGTTTAACGAACGTTTGGACACGCATCCCTCACAAACTGGAGCAACTCGCTAGAAGGTTCGTGGTTCTGAGAGGGAACAATGCTTGTTTGATGACAAATTGGAGATAGCTTCCACTTACGGCCTTCAATTTTTTTCCTATATTTAACATGCACTAATACAACTGTCATGTGAAAATTTGGTAAATTTCAGGGGTCATTTGACCTTTTAAAGACATTTAAGTGATTTTCTAACCATTTAATGACCGTAATTCAAATTTGAACTACATCTACATGCAACGCCTAACCATAACAGTTTGAAAACTCATAATTTGTGTACTTGTGTGCGATTAATTCCATGTGCAGTAAATTCGAAGTAATTTGCAAACATATTGGTGTCAAAGGCATGGGCACATGCATGGAGTGCATGCCATGGCATTTAAATTCCAAAAAATTAAAAAATGATCAGAAAAACATGAAACCTTGCTTGATTTAATGGCATGCCGCCAACATGATGTGGTAAAGAAATTGGCATGTTTGACGAAAGTTTGGACACACGCCCCTCACAAACCGGAGCAACTCGCTAGAAGGTTCGTGGTTCCGAGAGGGAACAATGCATGTTTGATGACGAATGGGAGATAGCTTCCTCTTATGGCCTTCAAATTTTTTCTACGTCTAACGTGCACTACTACAACTATAATGCGAAATTTTGGAAAATTCTAGGGGTCATTTGAAATTCTAAAGACATTTAAGTGATTTTCTAACCATTTAATGACTGTAATTCAAATTTGAACTACATCTACATGCAACGCCTAACCAAAACGTTTTGAAAAAAAAATCATATATGTGTACTTGTGTGCGAGTTAATTCCATGTGCAGTAAATTAGAAGGAATTTTCAAACATATTGGTCTGACGACAAGGATCCGCGCTAGTGCCTGGGGCGCCTCCCTCCCTCGCATAGGGAGGCGCGCCTGGCGCCCTCCTCGGGTAGGGCTCGGGGGCTCTCTTCTGGAGGGCCTCGGACTTTGGCCAACATCACGACGGAGGCGCTCGGGCACCACGTGGAGGCATGCTTCGCGGCACGTTTCCCTCAGGAGGACACCGGGGGAGGAGCTCCCGGCACTCAGGAGTTCATAACCAAGGCATCTCAGGAGCTTCAGGAAGCAAGAGCATTACGTAGCGACCGCCGCCCACCTGGTGTTGCTCCCCACCTAGGCGAGGGTGATGAGCTGCACGTCTGCACTTCTGGCCTTCGCATGCTGGCCGGTGTGACGGCCTGCCTCACAGCTACGTTCGCATATCGTTCGGCCTACCGAGTGTGGCTGTCGCCTTCCATTGCAATCTGTGGAGCATCCTGGCGGGTCAGGAGGCTAGGCACCACGCAGTCCTGGTGAGATGGAGAAGGCCCTCCGGAGGCCACCTGAGCCTCCATAGTGTAACACCCCATATGTAACTCTTCCCAATTTGGCAATATATCCATCTTGTTCGTCATCAATTCCTAGTGGTTTCATCTTTTTGGTTTCCTATTTGGGTTTTATTTTGTTTCTCATTGCATTGTTTTGTCTTGTCTTGTCATTAATTGTTGCATCATGGCCTCCTCACATGTTCCATTATGCTTGGTGTGATTTCATACATGTTGTGTTGTTGCATGCTTCATGCCTTTGATCTTGCATCATCACCTCCATCTTCTATCCATTCCTTGTTTTCATTTTTGAAAGATCATATATCCTCACCCCATTAATGCCCATCTATTCCTCATAAATCTTTCTACCTGTCCTAAACCCCCACTGACAATTCCATCAAATTTTAAGTTGTTTTGGTTAGGTTTTAAAATAGCTCAAGTTTGATCTTTATTCACACTTGACTTATTTTCTTACCTCTAAAAATATCCAAGACAATTTATTCAAATAGATGACTATCTAAGGTTCATGAGAATATTTTTATTTTTATTGTGCCCCTTTCCTTTGACCCTGGCCTTTTTAGTTTATTTTCCATTTGAAGAACATATATCAAAGAAAAGAAAAGGGCTCACCTCTGCTTACCTAGGCCGGCCTCCCAGCGCGCAAGCCACCGCAGCCCAGCAACAGCATACCGCACCCCCAGCCGCATGGGCCTCCTTCCTCATGGACCGGCCAGGCTGCATTCCACCAGGCCCAGCCAGCATGCCCCTAACCCTCGATCCCCATCTCTCCTTCCTCTTCCTCTCATCCTCCCTCCAGCGCCGCCAGTGAGAAGCAGAGCGCACGCGCTGCCCGATCTAGTTCTCTCCCTCTCCATCGATCGTGCCGCCACCCGAAGGAAGGACAGGAGTGAGACCCCTCAAGACAGCCACCCCGCAACCCCGTGAGTTTGCCTTCCCACACGGCCATGGCATCACCGCCCTCGACCCGTTCCCTTCACCGGAGCCCTTCCTCCGCCTCTACTCCAGCCTCCTACGACAGCCGTGCCAGGACCTCCTCGCCGCCTCCTCGTCTACCCGGATCCACCGCCTCGGCAGCTCCGTCGCCAGGGGAGGAGCCCCTCGACCCGTCCCCTTCGGCCTTGACTCCCGCAAGCGCCGCCCTGCCAACTCTCCTCCGCACGAAGCCTCCCCTCTGCTTCCTCGTTCCTTTGCCTGCGCACCGCGCATCTTTGGTTCAGCCATGGATGGCCGGCTCTACCAAGCTCCCCGCTGCCACATCGTGGCCTTGCCCTCCTCCCGTGCTCGACGCCGCAGGCGCACACGACGGCGCCTCCCATGCCCGCCGTTGCCCGCTGCTGCTTCATCCGCCGCGCCCTGCCAACGATGCATCGCCATGGATGCTTGCTGCTGCGCCTTCTTACCTCCTCGTGCGCGAGCTACTTCACACCGCACCACCAAGACCGCCACTCACCGCCATGACGAGGCCTCCTGTGGTCTTCTCTGTTGGGGTTTCTCTCGCGCTCCACCTTCAAACCCTGTTGTTTGCCCCCGTTGAAGGCTGCCAAGGCCCTTTGTTTGGCCCCGACGACCTTTGACTCCGATGCTTCCACCCTGAATGGTTTCGCCAAGTGCCTTTCAGCGTGACCAAGACCGCGAGCACCACGGATCCGCCAAGTACCTCGACGCCCGATGCCTAAAACGACCACTGAACAGGGAATAACGCCAAGTACTAGATCAACGAGGACCGCCAAGTTCGTCTTCCGCCGTCTCCGAAATCACCAAGTACCACGACTGAGGGAGTCCTGGATTAGGGGGTGTTCGGATAGCCGGACTATACCTTCAGCCGGACTCCTGGACTATGAAGATACAAGATTGAAGACTCCGTCCCGTGTCCGGAAGGGACTTTCCTTGGCGTGGAAGGCAAGCTTGGCGATACGGATATGAAGATCTCCTACCATTGTAACCGACTTTGTGTAACCCTAACCCTCTCCGGTGTCTATATAAACCGGAGGGTTTTAGTCCGTAGGACAACGTACACATCAACGATCATACCATATGCTAGCTTCTAGGGTTTAGCCTCTTCGATCTTGTGGTAGATATACTCTTGTACTACCCATATCATCAATATTAATCAAGCAGGATGTAGGGTTTTACCTCCATCGAGAGGGCCCGAACCTGGGTAAAACTTCGTGTACCTTGCCTCCTGTTACCATCCAGCCTAGACGCACAGTTCGGGACCCCCTACCCGAGATCCGCCGGTTTTGACACCGACAACGACGATATGAGAACAACTACCGTCGACGTGCATTCTGCCAAGTACCACTACCGTCGACCCTTGAAGACTCCGTGGACGTCAAGTTTCTCGCCGTGCCCCTGAACATCTACGTAAACTTGTGAGACTAAGAATGTGAACGACTACCGTCGCCACGAGAACGACTACTTCCCACAACGAACCGTGAACATCTACTTCCTCTACATTGCACCGAACCCGAACCATCCCGATTACATGCTTCGAAGGTATAACCGCCGAGACGATGACCCGCGGAACGAATGCATGTTGTGTGATGTATGAGTTGCACCCTATGTTTGCACCGTGTCCAAGTTGTCACTTGCTCGGTCCTCCTCGTTTGCCGCTAACCCGTGGGAACCCGGTTACCGGGATCACCCCACCATCTTTTGCACGCTCCCACCACACTTTCTTTTGCAGCGACGTCTCAATGAGTTTTTGGAACCGGAATGTTGCCTTGGCACCGTTTCGTTATCGTCACCGTGGCACCCCTTTTGTTTCCGCCACGATGACAAATGCCTCATATCTTATCATGTCAACATTTTTGTGAAATTCCTTAAAACTTGCACATGTCATCCGCATCATGATAACAACATCAAGAATGTTTAAATTAATGTTTGCTTTAAACTTCTAAATGCATATGGTGATTTACCAGAATTGTGCTTGATGTTTCCGTCCCCATTTAATTTTTTTAGATAGTATAGTTTTGTTATGCTTCACCTCTTCCCATGTTAATCAACATTTAATATTGTTGGGTACATAAACGAGAGAGAACTAAATAATTGATGTGGCGTTTTGTCAACAAGCAACTCGTTGCATATTGAGCTCCACTTAATTTGTAGTATTGTTTGTTGCACTTTGCCATGCCGTGCATAATTAAACCGGACATGCATCATACTTGGTTGTGCATCATGCCATGTTTATGTGATGGTTGTTTATTATGTTGCTTGCTTCTTTCCGGGTTGCCTATCTCATTAGCTTCGGTTTTGTTCCGGAGTTGTGAGGATTCGTTCGACTATGTTGGTTCGTCTTCTTCATGTACTCTTTCTTCTTCCTTGCGGGATTTCAGGCAAGATGACCATACCCTCGAAATCACTTCTATCTTTGCTTGCTAGTTGCTCGCTCTATTGCTATGCTGCGAAACCTACCACTTGCTATATAATGCCTCACATATTGCCATGTCAAGCCTCTAACCCACCTTGTCCTAGCAAACCGTTGTTTGGCTATGTTACCACTTTGCTCAGCCCCTCTTATAGCGTCGCTAGTTGCAGGTGAAGATGAAGTTTGTTCCTTGTTGGAACATGTTTATTGTTGGGATATCACAATATCTCTTACTTAATTAATGCATCTATATAGTTGATAAAGGGTGGAAGGCTCGGCCTTATGCCTGGTGTTTTGTTCCACTCTTGCCGCCCTGGTTTCTGTCATACTCGTGTTATGTTCCTTGATTTTGCGTTCCTTACGGGGTTGGGTGTTATGGGAACCCCTTGACAGTTCCAGCAAGGCCCAACATTGGTTTTACCATTTTCCACCTAAGCCATTTTCCCTTGGGTTCTGCAGACTCAATGGTCATCTTTATTTTAAACCCCCCCAAGCCAGCGCTCCTCTGAGTGTTGGTCCAAACTAGAGAACCGTGCAGGGCCATCCCTTAGCAAGTTGGGTTACGTCGGCTCCTGTACGTTTAGCTTTTCTGTTGTGCCCTGAGAACGAGGTATCTGCAGCTCCTATCGGGATTTGTCGGCACAGCGGGTGGTCTTGCTGGTCTTGTTTTACCATTGTCGAGATGTCTTGTAACCGGGATTCCAAGTCTGATCGGTTCTTCCTGGGAGAAGGAATATCCTTCGTTAACCGTGAGAGCATGTGATGGGCTAAGTTGGGACACACCTGCAGGGTTTTGAACTTTCGAAAGCCGTGCCCGCGGTTATGGGCAGATGGGAATTTGTTAGTTGTAGAGAACTTGACACTTAACTTAATTAAAATGCATCAACCACGTGTGTAGCCGTGATGGTCTCTTCTCGGCGGGGTCCGGGAAGTGAACACGGCTTTGGAGTTATGCTTGAACGTAAGTAGTTTCAGGATCACTTCTTGATCACCTCTAGTTCACGACCGTGCTTTGCTTCTCTTCTCGCTCTTATTTGCGTATGTTAGCCACCATATATGCTTAGTGCTTGCTGCAGCTCCACTTCACTACCCTTTTCCTACCCATAAGCTTAAATAGTCTTGATCTCGTGGGTGTGAGATTGCTGAGTCCTCGTGGCTCACAGATACTTCCAAACAGTTGCAGGTGCCGATGATACCAGTGCCGATGATGCACCCGAGCTCAAGTGGGAGCCCGATGAAGATCGTGTTCGTTGTGTTGCTTCGTTTCCAGTTGATCAGTAGTGTAGCCCAGTCGGGGCGATCGGGGATCTATTGCATTAGGGGTTGTCTTTATTTTGGTTCCGTAGTCAGACCTTGATTGTATTCTGGATGATGTAATGCTATATTTATGTATTGTGTGAAGTGGCGATTGTAATCCAACTCTTTATCCCTTTCTTATTCAGTACATGGGATGTGTAAAGATTACCCATCTTGTGACATGCCTACAATGCGGTTATGCCTCTTAGTCGTGCTCCGACACGTGGGAGATATAGCAGCATCATGGGTGTTACACAGAGCCTCTCGAGGCTCAGGGTCTCGGTGGCTCATGATAAGCGACTTCTTCGCTACGTGACTTCAGCTACCCCAACACTCCTTTGGTAACCAAACCAGGTGACATTTTTCCAAGTTCATTCAGCTGGGAGCGCCCCTGGGCTGCATCATCCCCAGGCCGCGTGGGTCCGTCCCTGTGGCATGTATCCGCTTGCATATTTAGTTCACTCTACTGGGAGCGCCCCTCGGGCTGCATTAACCCCAGGCCGCTCGGGTCCAACCCAGTGGCACGTATCGTTCTCGCATTTACCTAAGCTAATTGCTTTTCATGCGTAATCTATCTATGGATATCACTTTCCTGATTGTCACCCACCATGGGAGCCGTGCGCCGATTGTCTTTCTTCAGGATCCTTCACATAAGAAGGCTACACACGGCGTCTGTGCTTGGGCGCGTCCCTGCAGCGTCGATAAATCCAATGGATGAGCTCTATCTGGCGGGCCAGCCCCGTTCACGTCACCTCTTGGGGTCGTTGGTGCTTGTCCTTCTCATGCAATAGCCTCAGGAAATCCATTCGGCACAGGTTGTCTAACCATCTCGCAGGAATGCCACAGCAATCAAGAACCAAGACCAGGCGCAACCCGCCTTGAGGTAGGGCGTCGTGAGTCCCGCGCTGGCTCACGAGTGCCCAGATACACCTCGTCTAGCCCTGCCGTGCAAGCCACGTGTCAGGGCGGGGCTGTACACGCCCCGGGGGCTCTCTGCAGTAGGAAGTCCCCTCCCACGTGCCAATGGAAGCACCATGCTCCGCGCTGGCAGTCGACACTGTCGAGGAGCGGCTATGCCCGTGCAAGTACGGAAGCACTATACTCCTCGCTAGTGGTAAACAACTGAGGGCGGCCTCACGGCCATACCAACCTCAGGTAGCCTCCAGGCTTGGTGTCTGCCCTCATCGCAACACCTCCCCTCGGGAGAGTCGCACGAGGGGGCTGAGCACGGGGGCCGCGCTTCGGTCACGCCCAAGCATACGCCACCCTTCCAGGTCCCTCGGACCTTGTCGTCGCGCGCCCTCCTAAGCAGAGCTAAGGCAGGAAGGTGGTTTGAACGTCAAGGGGGACTCCTGAGCATCGCGAATTAGGAGCCTAACTAACCACGTAGCTCCTCACTCCTTGATCTGTCCTGGTGATCCGGTCGGCCCAATGGCGGCTGAGGTATGCGCGGGGTCGGGCCCTGCCGACGTAGAACACTAGACCTACTCCGCGATCTCCTTTCTATATGTTGTTTGCGCGTCAAGGGGGACTCCTAAGCATCGCGACTCAGGAGCCTAACTGGTCACGTAGCCCCTCACTCCTTAGTCCGTCCTGGTGATCTGGTCGGCCCAACGGCGGCTGAGGTATGCGCGGGGTCGGACCCTGCCGACGTAGAACGTAAATCAAATAGAAAGGAAATCACAGAATTTCAAAGCAAATATTACAGGACATATTGTTCCCTTGAAATCAAATGCGAGTTTAACGCCTCCACGAGGCATGGTGCATATTGCAGAAGCTAAAACAGGAAAGGAGCCACCAACAGGTTGCCACGTCATCCCTGGACGTCGCTGTCACCTGCAAGGGACGCTTCTTCTCCAACGGCATCGCCTTCACCTGCACCAACATCCGGAGTTGCAGGATCGGTAGCACCGCCGGTCGGCGGCGCGGGAGTGAAGGCGCGGAACCTCTTTAGTAGACACTCCACCTGACCCTTCACAGCGGCAGCAGCGGCCTTGTAATGCTCGTCTTTCACAGGCTCCAGCAGCTCGTCAAGGCGGGCGGCGGGATCGCGAAGGTGGAGGTGGCTAAAGACGCGTGTCAGCGCGGCTGTGGAGAGAACGCGGGCTTCTTCCTCCGCCATGGGGCCGCTGTCGCTCACAACATCCTCCAGCGCACCAACTAGATAAGGAACCAGTTGGTTGGGGCCCTCATCATCGGCAACTAGCGGGTCCTCCAAGACCTTCTCGTAGAGCGACTTTAGCGACATCCGAACCTTCTCTTCAAGGAGCTTAAAGGCCGCACGGTCCTTAGTCAGGACCTTCGCCTTTGCGTCAAGCTCGGCCTTCTCTGCCTTCAGCTTCTGCTCCAACTCCTCCAGCCGGCAGCTCTCCATGGCCTGCGCCTTCGCCAAATACTCCAGTTCGGCGTCGCGATCCTTGACGGTGTCCTCTCGGGCTTTCATCTTCTCCTCCTCCGCCTTGCGCCCTCGGGCTTTGAGGGAGTCCTGGATTAGGGGGTCTCCGGACAGCCGGACTATATCCATTGGCCGGACTGTTAGACTATGAAGATACAAGATTGAAGACTTCGTCTCATGTCTGGATGGGACTCTACTTGGCGTGGAAGGCAAGCTAGGCAATACGGATATGGATATCTCCTCCTTTGTAACTAACCTTGTGTAACCCTAACCCTCTCCGGTGTCTATATAAACCGAAGTGTTTTAGTCCGTAGGACAACAATCACAACATACAATCATACCATAGGCTAGCTTCTAGGGTTTAGCCTCTCTGATCTCGTGGTAGATCTACTCTTGTACTACCCATATCATCAATATTAATCAAGCAAGACGTAGGGTTTTACCTCCATCAAGAGGGCCCGAACCTGGGTAAAACATCGTGTCCCCTGCCTCCTGTTACCATCCAGCCTAGACGCACAGTTCGGGACCCCCTACCCGAGATCCGTCAGTTTTCACACCGACATTGGTGCTTTCATTGAGAGTTCCTCTGTGTCATCGCTGTTAGGCATGATGGCTCCCACTATCATCGATAGAGATGCGGTCCAGGGTGAGACTTTTCTCCCTGGACAGATCTTCGTATTCGGCGGCTTTGCACTGTGGGCTAATTCGCTTGGCCATCTGGAGCAGATTGAAAGCTACGCCCCTGCCGTCAGGTCAGATTTGGAAGTTTGAACTACACAGCCGAAATCCGCGGAGACTCGATCTTCGACGGATTCGAGCCACAGCCGGGCACGCCGCACTGTCGCGATGGGTATGACCTAGCTCTGCCGCCGAACAGTACCCCATAGGCCGCGCCCGCATCAGCTCCGACCCTTAGCTTGGAGCCAACTGCGCCAATCGAGGACAGGTGGTTAGACATCACCTCAGGGGCTGCAGTCTCAACGGCGATCGAGCCAAACACCAGCATAATCCTCTGTGCAGCCCGTGACTCCAAGGTGCCGGACTCTTTTTCTAACTCCGAACCGCTCGCGCCCCTGGCAATCGAATCCGATTGGGCGCCACTCATGGAATTCACCGCCGCGGATATCTTTCAGCACTCGCCCTTCAACGACATTCTGAATTCACTAAGGTCTCTCTCTTTGTCAGGAGAGCACTGGCCAGATTATGGCCAACAGGATTGGGATGAGGACGACGAAGAAATTCGATGCCCACCCACCACCCATTTAATAGCCACTGTCGATGACTCAACCGACATGCTCGACTTCGACTCCGAAGACATCGACTGTATCTTCCTGCCCATACTATTCCCCCCTGTATCTTCCTTCGAGGGCTCCGGGCAAGGTGCGAGCTCAAGCATCTTTTCCAATACCGGATTTTCCAAACCCTCAGGAGGGGGGCTGAACACCAAATCATCTTCTCCTTTGTTAGCCAGTCCTGGTCAAAGAGCGATCTCTCAGAAATAACTTCATAATGAATAAAAGGCGATGTGTTCGGCTAGAGGATTTCTTACTTGTTCGGCGGTGCGGTTACTGCTCAGGCCCACGTCCTTAGTAGCATCCGGACACTCTATTTGAGGTCCGAAGAATGACTTGTACATCTCCTCGTGCGTCAGGCCGAGGAAACTTTGAATGGCACGCGATCCTTCTGGGTTGAACTCACGCAAGCGAAGGGGCCGGCGTTTGCAAGGCTGGACTTAACGAACCAACATAACTTGTATTACCACTACCAAATCAAAATCTTCCTCGAAGAGATCTCGAATGCGGCTTTGCAGTATCGGCACGTCCTTGGCTGGACCCCAGCTCAAACCTCTGCTAATCCATGACATTAGTCGTGGTGGGGGGCCCGAGCGGAACTCGGGGTCAGCCGCCCACTTGGCACTTCTGGGAGCTGTGACGTAAAACCACTCCCGCTGCCATAATTCGGACACCTCTGGAAAGGAACCTTTCGGCCATGGAGCTCCTTCCATCTTGCCTATTGATGCACCTCTACACGCTGCATGTTGCCCCTCGATCATCTTCGGCTTCACTTAAAAGGTCGTGAGCCACAGGCCGAAGTGAGGGGTAATGCGGAGGAAGGCCTCACACACGACAATAAATGTTTACATGTGGAGAAAGGAGTCCGGAGCTTGATCATGGAAATCTAGCCCATAATAGAACATCAAACCCCTGGCGAAGGGATCCAGAGTGAGGCCTAGGCCTCGGAGGAAGTGGAAGACGAACACAACGTTCTTGTTGGGTTTGAGAGTAGGGATGACTTGCCCTCGAGCAGGAAGCCGATGCGAAACGTCGGCGGTCAGGTATCTGGCCTCCCTCAACTTCTTGATGTCCTCTTCCATCATGGAGGATGGCATCCATCAGCCTTGAAGGCTGGATCCGGACATGATTGAAGATCCGGAGCACCTAACCTGGGCTTTGGGTGTTGGAACTCGAGGCTGGGGAAGGGTTCGATTGAGCACGAGAGGAAAAAAGCGAAAACCTTGTCCCTTTATAAGGAGGGTGAATATCAAGCGTCCTCTCCGTAGCCGTTTAGGACTTGCCTATAATCTAGGAGTCCTAGACACGGTTGGGTTACCCACGACCGCATTAATGAGAATCCCGTAATTTGGGGGACACGAACTCTGCTTTGACAAGATGTGTCGAAAAACTGCCTCGCGTTATGTGCGGGGCTGCTTAAAGGAAACAGTTCGAATAATCACCGGGCCATGACATAACGTCGTGCTACCAAAACAAGCCAGCAGATTAGATCTATGAAAATATTATTCTCTCTACGGTGGAATGTGGAACTTATTTTGCAGGGTCGGAGACTATCCTCGTATTCAAATTCTTCTGTGATGTATTCAGAGAAGGAACCCGCCTTGCAATGCCAAAGACAATACTGCGTGCCGGACTCATCGTCATTGAAGCCTGGTTCAGGGGCTACTGAGGGAGTCCTGGATTAGGGGGTCTCCGGATAGCTGGACTATATCCATTGGCCGGACTGTTAGACTATGAAGATACAAGATTGAAGACTTCATCTCATGTCCGGATGGGACTCTACTTGGCGTGGAAGGCAAGCTAGGCAATACGGATATGGATATCTCCTCCTTTGTAACCGACCTCGTGTAACCCTAACCCTCTCCGGTGTCTATATAAACCGAAGTGTTTTAGTCCGTAGGACAACAATCACAACATACAATCATACCATAGGCTAGCTTCTAGGGTTTAGCCTCTCTGATCTCGTGGTAGATCTACTCTTGTACTACCCATATCATCAATATTAATCATGCAAGACATAGGGTTTTACCTCCATCAAGAGGGCCCGAACCTGGTTAAAACATCGTGTCCCCTGCCTCCTGCTACCATCCAGCCTAGATGCACAGTTCAGGACCCCCTACCCGAGATCCGCCGGTTTTGACACTGACAGGCTTCCTCCGCGTGCTCCCTCTGCACAGTCTCCAGCTTGGCAGCCAGCGACCGGCAGCGGTCCTGGGTGGCCTCGGCGTCCTTCAGCACCACCTCGCTGGCGGCCACAGCATGGGCAACGGCCTCCTTGTCCTTCTCAGAGTCAGCAGCAGCTTGGCTCAGTGCCACCTGTACGGATGCATCGGAGTGCAGCCAGCCAGAGACCAGTTCCAGGCACCCGGCCACCAGGCAATGGTCGGTGCCCTAAAGGACTTCTTGCAGAAGGGCTATCGCAGAAAAAGCCCGCTCTAGGACGTCAGGAGAGGCGGAGGGAGGAGGAAGAGGCGTTGTCATCACCATGGCCTGAGAGGCAAGAGGCTCCTGAGCCTCGGGGACCCCAGCGCTCGAGCCGGGCATTGGCACCTCCGGAGCCGGCGGGGCCTCAGGGGCTGACTCCTCCCGAGGATGCTCCGCCCAGCCTCGCGAGGATGATCGGGCTGGATAGGCATGAGCGTCGTCACCCCCTTTACTCATGGAGAGGTGTACGACCGCAGGAGGCGATCTGGGCTCAAGCAGTAACACCTCGCCCTCCCTTCTCCTCTTCGCCGCAGGCGTCGGCCTAGTTGCACAACGAAAAAGAAGAGTCAGAAATGAGCAGCGGAAGCGAGAACAAGGCAAGATGAGAACACTTACTGGTCCACCGCGGCATAGTCTCTCCGCTTCATAAGCTTGAAGCCAGAGAGCTTCACAGCCCGAGGCGCGGGCGCGCAAGCTTTGGGAGCAGAAGCAAGGGTAGCAACTGGACAAGAAGTAGCTCCAGGCGGCGGTGAGGCTGGAGCGTCGTCCCGGGAGAGCAATGTCGACCTGCCCTTCATCGGAACCATGGGCGGTCCCCCTTCTCCGGGAGAATGTCAGCCTCGCCATCGTCGTCGGGCAGGAGGCGGAGGATGTCATCCTTGCGCAAGGGGGAGGTCTCCCCCATCCCATCGGGGGCTGCCTCTGAGTCGCACTCCTCGTCCTCCTCCCCGTCCCCGCGGAAATCGCCAGAAGACACGTCCACCATCACCGTCGCCACAGGGACTTCAGAGGGCGCCGACAGCACCAGGTCGTGCCCGTCAAAGGTGGGCATGGCGGCTGTGATCACCGCCCCGTCCTTCCGAAGGAACAAAGGAGCGCGAGCACTCGGCGGATACTCTTGGTCGTCCCCGACCAAGAGGCGGAGAGCCACAGCCAACCCCCCTTCAGAAAAGCCTCCAGACTCAGGCGAAGCTTGTCCTCTCCATCCCGGAGCGTCCGCAAGGGGCACGAGAGCACCTGGAGAGGAGACACTCGTAGCGTCAGGAACTGCCTTAGAAGCATGGCCCCCGTCAGCTTCGCCGCCTTCGTGTTGCCTGGCCTCAGGTCGATGGTCATCTTCTCCAGCACCGCCTTCGCCCTGTCGTCGGTAAGCTTCGCACGAGACCACCCCTCGTCAGACTGGGGCATCTCCATCGGCAGCTTCAGCCGTTGGTGGACACACTTGGCATCCCTCAAGACCCACTTGCTCCAGAACCCATCAACCTTCTTGCCGGCCTTCGAGATTGCGTTGTCCTTGCCAACTGCGACGAAGTTGGCACACCCCTTGGTGTGGCTGTCATTGATTCGGAGGAGGAAGAAGTGGCGCAGCAGTGCCACGGACGGCATCACCCCGCCATACGCCTCGCAGTAGAAGGCAAAGATTGACAAGAGAAGAATGGAGTTGGGATGGAGGTGGAGAGCCTGTAACCCGTAGTGTTGGAGGACTGCGTAGAAGAAGTCGGAGAAGGGGAAGAGGCCGGCGACAACGTTGCTCATGAAGAAGGGGTGGAAGGAGCTCTTCGGAGCTTCGGGCACGGCGGAGCCAACCCAGAGCTCAGTCTTCCCCTTCTTGTTGTTCTCCCCCGCCGTCAGCAGGCGTGTGGCGGAGAGGTTCTTCGCCAAGACATTAGGCGCCTCCAAAGCCGGCTCATACCAGGCAGGCGGCGAATCAACCTTAGGCTTTCGGGGCGCCATTGGTCGGAAGCTCGGAAGGAGATCGGAGCAGATCTGGAGATTTCGGAAGTGAGGAGCGAGAGAGGGGATCTGGAGCAAGGCGAAGGACGGCAATGAAGGCAAGTGTTCCCTGCACCGACCTTTTTGTCAGTCGGGCTATTGCCAAGGCAGCATGGGGAAGCAGAGACGCCCACGTCCAATCAGTCGCCACGCGCCAACCGTGGCCGCAGGCTGATGGGGCCCACGACGCTCCACCATTGCCCTTTGGCTTCGCCGCGAAGTCAAGCCCGAGCGCGCCTTAGGCCCGGGGGCTACTATCGGCATTCTGGGAATGGGGGTCCCCAGACTTGCCTGCCCGCGGCCCACAGCGTGGCTCCACCAGCGGGCCTGTACGGCCCATCTTCACCAGCAAACATTCCAGACCCTCACGAGGGGCCAAGCCTCGCGAGGCGGATGACATAATACCTCCTCAGGGGCGGCCTCACCAGGCTGGCTCGCGAGATGCGGAGAGATCAAGGCAAGGGGCACCTCACGAGGTTTCTGTGATGCAAGCCATGACGACTGGAGCCAGGCAGGCGCTAGCGCGTGCAGTGTCCTCATTTCCTCTTTGGTGCTAAAGGGGCAAGCGCAGACGGGGAGTCTCGAGGCATCAGACAAAGCTTTCCATATCGGTGAAACAAGACCAAGACCAGCATGGCGGAGGTCACCGCGGAGCCCAAGACGGCGCCACCACCAGAGCCTTTGGTAGGCGAAGACTACTTTTTTCAAGATAGCTTGTACTAGTTGTCTCCCTTCGAATTTGGTCATTGTGGGATCCCTTCCCACTCAATATTTGGGAAGAGGACCAGGGCCACTATAAATAGGACTAGCCACCACCATAGGGAGGCAGCTGATTCAGACCTGGATCGAATCGACATCACCCCAACCACTCAAGTTCACCAAGCACAAGAACACCTCTCCTCGCGAGGCTGTTCTTCCCTTGTAACTATTCATTCTCAGCCCAAGAGGCAATCCACCACACCACACTGGAGTAGGGTATTACACCACAACGGTGGCCCGAACCAGTATAAATCTTGTGTCTCATGTTCTTTGGGTTCGTCGAGCTAGGTCGTGAGATCGTAGAGTGCGCGAGCTAGAGAGGGGGAGAGATCTTTGTGTGCACCCGAGTGTTCAAACCTCAAGGGTTTTGCCGGAACCGGAAATCCGACAACTAATACAACTGTCATGTGAAAATTGGTAAATTTTAGGGGTCATTTGACCTTTTAAAGACATTTAAGTGATTATCTAACCATTTAATAATCATAATTCAAATTTGAACTACATCTACATGAAACGCCTAACCATAAGGGTTTGAAAAATCATTTTTTGTGTACTTGTGTGCAAGTTAATTCCATGTGTAGTAAATTCGAAGGAATTTTCAAACACATTGGTGTCAAGGCATGGGCACATGCATGGAGTGCATGCCATGGAATTTTAATTCCAAAAAATTAAAAAATGATCAGAAAAACATGAAACCTTGCTTGATTTAATGTCATGCCACCAAGATGATGTGGTAAAGAAATTGGCATGTTTGACGAAAGTTTGGACACACACCCCTCACAAACCGGAGCAACTCGCTAGAAGGTTCCTGGTTTTGAGAGGGAATAATGCATGTTTGATGACGAACGGGAGATAGCTTCCTCTTATCGCCTTGAAATTTTTTCAACGTCTAACATGCACTAGTACAACTGCAATGTGAAATTTTGGATAATTCTAGGGGTCATTTGACCTTTGAAAGACATTTAAGTGAATTTCTAATAATTTAATGACCGTAATTCAAATTTGAACTACATCTACATGCAACGCCTAACCAAAACGGTTTGAAAAATCATATCTGTGTACTTCTGTGCAAGTTAATTCCATGTGCAGTAAATTAGAAGGAATTTTCAAACATATTGGTCTCACAACATGGACACATGCATACGTATGCAAGGAGTGACATGGCATTTTAATTCAAAAAAATAGAAAAATGATCATAAACACATGAAACCTTGGTTGATGTAATGTTATGCCACCAAGATGATGTGGTAAAGAAATTGGCATGTTTGACGAACGTTTGGACACACGCCCCTCACAAACCAGAGCAACTCGCTAGAAGGTTCGTGGTTCCAAGAGGGAACAATGCAGGTTTGATGACGAATGGGAGATAGGTTCCTCTTACGGCCTTCAATTTTTTTCCTACGTTTAGCGTGCACTAATACAACTGTCATGTGAAAGTTTGGTAAATTTCTGGGGTCATTTGATCTTCTGAAGACATTTAAGTGATTTTCTAACCATTTAATGACCGTAATTCAAATTTGAACTACATCTACATGCAACGCATAACCAAAACGGTTTGAAAAGTCATATTTTTGTGTACTTGTGTGCGAGTGAATTCCATGTGCGGTAAACTCGAATGAATTTTCAAACATAATGGTGTCAGGGCATGGGCACATGCATGGAGTGCATGCCATGGCATATTAATTCCAAAAAATTTAAAAAATGATCAGAAAAACATGAAACCTTGCTTGATTTATTGTCATGCCACCAAGATGATGTTTTACGAAAGTTTGGACACACACCCCTCACAAACCGGAGCAACTCACTAGAAGGTCCGTGGTTCCGAGAGGGAACAATGCATGTTTCCTGATGGACGGGAGATAGCTTCCTCTTATGGCCTTCAAATTTTTTCCAACTTTTAACATGCACTAATACAATTGTCATGTGAAAATTTGGAAATTTTGAGGGATCATTTGACCTTTTAAAGACATATAAATGATTTTTCTAACCATTTAATGACTGTAATTGAAATTTGAACTACATCTACATGCAATGCCTAAACTAAACGGTTTGAAAAATCATATTTTTGTGTACTTGTGTGCGAGTTAAAAAATCATCAGACGATGCAGATATCTGGTGTTCAAAATAGAAAATGTAAAGATCTGGCAAGACAACTGGCCCCCATGCGATTGGCACACTATCTCGTGGCTCAAGGTTTGGTAGGTGATTGGCGGGGATCATTAATTAGAAACGGTTCTGTATTGGTAACCATCAGCTATTATGTTCACACACGGATTTGCTGCGAGAATTATGTGTAATTCAAACTACAGTACTCGTAAATTTCAGCGACCAGCGTGTGTACTATCCCCATCGATCTAGATTCCGGCCACCAATAAATACTACCTTGCTCATGTTGTCCCGCCTGCATTCTCATCTACATCCTCCCCTCACTCGCTCTCTTTCTCTCAAATCTCTGCCATGGCGCTGCCGGTCTGCCCACGTGCCGACGAGGAGTTGCCGCCCCCCAAGGACGCTCACTTGATTGGCAGCGATGAGGACCCCTACGCGCCACCTGACGAGGTTTTGCCGGACCCCCCAACTTTGGATTGTTTTTGGGGCCAGTACAATATTTGTCTGTGGAAGTCGCTACTGCCAGCTGAGAAAGCCAGGCAAGTGGCGTTCAAGAAGGAGATGGCGGAGGAGGAGGCCAGGTACTAGGCGGCCTATGAAGCCCATGATGCCGCCTGGAAAAATGAGGCGGCGGAGCTTTGTGGGCGGGCGCGTCATCGTGTCGAGGAGGTGTACAAAGACGGGTACTTTGCGCGGAAGGTCATAGGCGTTGGGCGCCTCGTCGCTGCATGGAGGTGGGCTGATAAGCTCCAGCATGACACCGATGAGGAGCTCCGGTGGGTGCCCAACAAAATGGCAAGATCGGTCGTGCGCGTCCGCCAGGAAAAGCCAGATCGGTACGTTAAGCGCTGCGAAGCGGAGGAGTCGGAGTACTACCTCTGCACTAGGAAGACGCCGCGCACTAGGGAGCTGCTGGCGAGGGGCTGCCGGAATACTGGCCCCAGGAGGGATTATTAGTTTTAGTATTGTTCATTTTCAATTTTATGCATTGTACCTAGTAGTTAAGTATCATCACGTATATGTGATGATATTTTATATATATATTCTATGATGATCTAATGAACAATTAATATATATATATATTATGAATTCCCTTTTCTATTTGTTTTTGTATACTAATTTGAATCTAGCTGTTATCATCTACATATACAGAATGGAAACGTATATACACACATTGAAACAGAACATACTAGAATGGAAAACAAAGTACACACATTGAAATAGAGCAATAAACAGAGCAATACTATGATTGCTGTAAATACAAAGCTATCCACATCGAAACAACTTCTCAAAATAGAATGCGTCCATGAGACCATGACCAACAGCCCTTGCCTAGGGTAGCTCTTCGCTCTTCTTGAACTCATGCAGGCGTTCGTCCAAGCGGTCGACACGCTCGCGGTACATCTAGAGCATGATCTCGAGCTCCAAGTTGGCTATTTCATCGGAGATCACCAGCTCGAGGATGCGACGGCCATGTGCCTCTACTACGCCCAGGTGGACACCTGGGCCAAGGAGGCGGTCCAGCCTACGGACCAGCGCGTTGGCATCCAGCAGGCCGCAGACAAGGCGAACGGTGCCACCCATGCGAACGGCATGGCGGCCGTCTGGTGCAAGTACGGCGCTGAGGGCCTCTGCCCACTCCTGGCGATGAATGGGGGTACTGACGGGACGTGTACCCGGCTGTGACGCTATGTCAACAGCAGGCAAGCGCCGATGGATCCGCTCTTGCTGTGCGGCGCGCCGCGCCTCTCGCTCTGCGGCGCTCCAACGGTCTCGCCATGCGGCGAGCCGCAGCCTATCAGCACGGATGCGCCTAGCTTGCTTTGCGGCGCGCCATCGATCATGTTGTGTAGCAAGCTGCAGCCTATCGACACTGACATGCCTATCTTGATCTGCGGCGCTCAAGCGCCATGCGCCAAAGGTCTGCTCAACCCTGGTGATGATGCGCATCATAGCATCATCCATCGCGTTGCCGGGGAGCGCGTCAGCCTCGATGGGCCATGGCGCATGCTCGTTTTCCTCGACGATGAGGTTGATGGCACAGGCGGCGCTTTGGTGGTTTGGCATGCTTGGAAAAGGTGGATGTGCTACAGGTTGCGCTTGTCGCCTCGATGCGTCGCGCGCCCCCTATGCGCAATATAGCAGGGTAGCGGGAAACAGGTGAGTAAATGGCAGGAAATGGTGGCATGTTCATAAAACGACATCAATTAATGGAAACTTGCATCAATCTAGCATAAGAAGTAGATGATGATCAGATGAACACGAAACACACTAGGGATCCCGTCGGTGATGAATTCATCAATCCCAAATGGTTGAATACTAGCAAGCGTTTGCCCACAACACACATGGCCTATTACATCACAAATAGGTTAGATGGATCAACTGTATACCACGTATCGCACATTGTCAAAAAGTAATGCGGTAGACCTTCTTTAACTTGTGTTAAAAAACAAGGACCTCAAGGTTAAATTAGCTGAGGGAATGGGGCATTTCGGTCATTTGACTGAAATGACCCATCCCATCACCAAATTTAACATTGACACAACTTCCCATCTAGTCACCCATCCGATGGCTGCTCCAACCTGAGCACACTTAACTTGATAGTTTTCTTACATGAGCTACTGGTGGAACAGCTAGTCCTTGCTAATAGGAATGCCTCTTCGCATCCTTATGGCGTATCCGGATGACCGCCCGTCCCACAATGGCCAATAGATGTTGTGTAGACAGAGCATATCACATACGTCTTATTAGAAGCAGTCGTCTGCATTATTATTGGTCTTCGCACACATTTCTGATTACAGACCTGTTTGCCGCGTATCACACACATCTTGTTATATTGAACCGTTTCTGTTCTCTTGCCTAATCACAAAGAGTTATTCTGAGTGAACCGTATGCTATACATCGCACACACCTTGATCGGGCTATCCGTTTCTTTTGTGTTTCCTAATCACAAACAGTTCATTCGAGTGAACCGTATGTTGTATATCGCACACACCTTCATATGGCTGCCCGTTTCTTTTGTTCGTCCTCCTTGCAAATAGTTAATTGAACTAAACTGTATGCCCTTCATCGCACACGGAACTAAAACCTGAAATGTGTTTGATGCATTCGTCATCGCAAACGTTTTATACATTTCTGACGGTTTTCCTACACCACCGTTTGCGATCATTGCATCACACACAGTTTCTCGAAGGGTCTCTGATCGTAGTGTCGCGTTAGCAGCATCCTGCAATAGTGTCAATGGTGATATGCAAGTTGCTATTTAACCTTCTACAAGGACCGCATTTGTTGAATCCGATTCAACTAAGGTGGGAGAGACAGACACCCGCCAGCCATGTTTGTGCAACAAAGTCACATGTCTGTCGATGGAACCGGTCTCATGTACATGGACATGTAAAGTTGGCCCGGGCCGCTTCATCCCACAATACCGCCCAATGAAGAAAAGACCAAGGAAGCAATCTGAATATCATCGCCCACAAACTCCTTTGTGTTCTACTCATGATGCCATCTACGCATAGACCTAGCTCTGATGCCACTGTTGGGGGACATTGCATGGGAAACAAAAAAAATTCTACACTCACCAAGTTCCAATCTAGGAGATGACTATCTACGAGAGGAGAGATTGGATCTGCATAACCTTGTAGATCGCTAAGCGGAAGCGTTAAGAAACATGGTTGATGTAGTCGAACGTCTTTGCGATCCAATCACGATCCGTCTCGTGAACTCCCGATGCAAGTGCTGAACGGACGGCACCTCCGCGTTCAACACATGTACTACTTGATGACGCCTTCACCTCCTTGATCCAGCGAGCGATGGTGAAGTAGTAGCTCGAGTCCTCGGGCAGCACGACTACGTCGTTGAGGTGGTGGTGGCGGAATCTCAGCAGAGCTACGCTAATCACTATGGAGAGGAAGAGGGATGCGGGGGAGAGGAGAGGCAGCGTCGTGGCATAGAGATGTGCTCAAGGGTGTGGCTGCCCTCTCTCTACTTCTCTCTATATATAGGGGAAGGGAGGAGGGGTGGCACCCCAAGGGTTTCCCCTAGGGGGCGGCAGCTAGGGCAGATGGGATCTCCCCTAGGGTGACTTGCCCCCAAGCTGGGTGGAGGTAACCCTAGAGGGGCGCCCCCAACTCTCCTGGTTATGTGAGATGGGGTGCAGGTGGCACTCAGCCCCTTAGTGGGCTGGTTTGCCCCCTCCCCTTGGCCCATGGGCCCCCCAACACTTGCTGCCCCCCCCCCCCCGAAACCCCTTCCGGTGATGCTGGTCATCACCCGGTACCCCCGAAAAAATTCCGGACTCCAATACCCTTTGTCCAATATATCTATCTTCACCTCCGGACCATTCCGGAGTTCCTCATCATGTCCGAGATCTCATCCGGGACTCCAAACAACTTTCAGTAACCACCATAATGACTCAACTATACTTATATCATCACCAAACGTTAAGTGTGTAGACCCTACGGGTTTGAGAACTATGCAGACATGGCCAAGACACCTCTACGGTCAAAAACCAATAGCGGGATCTGAACGCCCATATTGGTTCCCACATATTCTACGAAGATCTTATTGGTCGGACCTCGATGTCAAGGATTCAACTAATCCCGTATGTAGTTCCCTTTGTCTATCGGTATGTTACTTGCCCGAGATTCGATCGTCGGTATCTCCATACCTAGTTCAATCTCATTACCGGCTAGTCTCTTTACTCATTCCGTAATACAAGATCCGTGACTAACTCATTAGTCATGTTGCTTGCAAGCTCATTGTGATATTGTATTACCGAGTGGGCCATGAGATACCTCTCTGTCATATGGAGTGACAAATCCCAGTCTTGATCCATGCCAACTCAACACACACCCTCGGAGATAACTGTAGAGCACCTTTATAGTCACCCAATTACATTGCGACATTTGGTACACACAAGGTACTCCTCCGGTGTTAGTGAGTTGCATGATCTCATGGTCATAGGAATATATACTTGATATACGTAAGACGATAGCAATAAACTTGATACGATCATATGTTACGTTTATAGTTTGGGTCTTGTCCATCACATCATTCTCCTAATAAAGTGACATTGTTATCGAATGACAACTTATGCCCATGGCTAGGAATCCATAGCCATCTTTGATCAACGAGCTAGTCTGGTAGAGGCTGACTAGGGACATCATGTTGTTTATGTATCCACACATGTATTTGAGTTTCCGATCAATACAATTCTAGCATGGATAATAAACGATTGTCATGAACAAGGAAATATGATAATAACCAATTTATTATTGCCTCTAGGGCATATTTCCAACATCTTCACCAGCACCATCTCCTCTCAAATCCTAGCATCTCTTGTATTCAATCTTTGTCCCAAAACCTCAGATTGGTACCTGTGGGTCGCTAGTACTGTTGATTACATCTTGTAGTTTATGCTAGTTGGTTTATTTGGTGGAAGATTAAATGTTCAAATCCTTCAGCATATTCAACACACCTCTGATCTTGAACATGATTATGATTTGTGAGTAGTTACTTCTGTTCTTAAGGACATGGGAAAGTCTTGTTATAAGTAATCATGTGAAATTGGTATTTGTTCGACATTTTAATTATATGTATGTTGTTCTTCCTTTAGTGGTGTCATGTGAACGCCGACTACATAACACTTCACCACACTTGGGCCTAAGGGAAGGCATTGGGGAGTAATAAGTAGATGATGGGTTCCGAGAGTGATAGTAGCTTAAACCCTAGTGAGGGAGTCCTGGATTAGGGGGTCTCCGGACAGCCGGACTATATTCTTTGGCCGCACTATTAGACTAGGAAGATACAAGATTGAAGACTTCGTCTCGTGTCCGGATGGGACTCTACTTGGCGTGGAAGGCAAGCTAGGCAATACGGTATGTGTATCTCCTCCTTTGTAACAGGCCTTGTGTAACCCTAACCTCTCTGGTGTCTATATAAATAGGAGGATTTTAGACCGTAGGACAACATACAATCATACCATAGGCTAGCTTCTAGGGTTTAGCCTCTCTGATCTCGTGGTAGATCTACTCTTGTACTACCCATATCATCAATATTAATCAAGCAGGACGTGGGGTTTTACCTCCATCAAGAGGGCCCGAGCCTGGGTAAAACATTGTGTCCCCTGCCTCCTATTACCATCCTCCTTAGACGCACAGTTCGGGACCCCCTACCCAAGATCCACCGGTTTTGACACCGACATTGGTGCTTTCATTGAGAGTTCCTCTGTATCATCGCCGTCAGGCTTGATGGCTCCTACTATCATCGATAGCGATGCAGTCCAGGGAGAGACTTTTCTCCCCGGACAGATCTTCGTGTTTGGCGGCTTTGCACTGCGGGCCAATTCTCTTGGGCATCTGGAGCAGATTGAAAGTTACGCCCCTGGCCACCAGGTCAGGTTTGGAAGCTTAAACTACACGGCCGTTATCCGTGGAGACTTGATCTTCGACGGATTCGAGCCTCTGCCTTGTGCGTCACGCGATCACGATGAGTATGATTTAGCTCTACCATCGGATAGTGTTCAAGAGATCGCACAGGCAGCCGCTCCGACCCTCAATTCGGAGCCAGTTGCCGGACCATTACCGGACCACGGCAACATGGAGAATCAAGCCGAACAACCTGACTATGTCAAAGATAATAGTCCGGACGACCTCACACCGGACAGACACCCGGAGCAATAGAATGCCCGTCAAAGCTTGTTGCCACCGCGAGGAGTCTAAAAAGCAGAAGCAAAGACTCAAGGCTGCACAAGACACACTCGGAATCAGATGGAGCAAAGTACTCAACGCAGCAGCGAAGTACGGCGGTAATCGCCCCACCAAGAGCTACCCGAAGCGGAAGTTGCTACCCAAATTCGATGAGGAGGCCTTGGATCCCCCGCAACCAAAAATCAAAACGGCCACCTAGACGGATAGACGTCCTGATGACCAACATAAAGCGGCAAACAACGCAACACATAAGCCAATACGCGATCCACACGAGGGCCTGCATCAAGGGGACGGCGCAACCAGATCCATCTATGGACCACGCAAACGCGCTCCAGCATATGATGAAACACAACAAACATCCGAACAACGCGGTACACCCAGATACAGGGGTGCCGCACACCCCCTATGTTTCACCGATGAGGTGCTGGACCATGAATTTCCAGAGGGATTCAAACCCATAAACATAGAGGCATACGACGGAACAACAGACCCTGGGGTCTGGATCGAGGACTATATCCTCCATATCCATATGGCTCGAGGAGATGATCTCCACGCCATCAAGTACTTACCCCTTAAGCTCAAAGGGCCAGCTCGGCACTGGCTTAAAAGCCTCCTCGAAAACTCCATTGGAAGCTGGGAAGAGCCCGAAGATGCTTTTCGGGCAAATTTTCAAGGGACTTATGTCCGACCTCCGGAAGCGGACGATTTGAATCATATAACTCAATAGCCCGGAGAGTCAGCCCGAAAGCTTTGGAACATGTTTCTTACTAAAAAGAACCAAATTGTCGACTGTCCGGACGCCGAAGCCTTGGCAGCTTTTAAGCATAGCGTCCGCGACGAATGGCTTGCCAGACACCTCGGCCAAGAAAAGCCGAGAACAATGGCAGCATTAACATGCCTCATGACCCGCTTTTGTGCGGGTGAGGACAGTTGGCTAGCCAGATGCAGCACCAGCGACCCAAGTACATCCGAAGTTAGAGATGAAAACGGGAAATCACGACGCGGCAAAAATAATAAGTGTCGGAATAAAGAAGACAACATGAAGAGCAAGGCAGTAAACACCGGATTCAAAAGCTCTCAGCCAAGTCAGGAAAAGCCGCCCTCTAAAGGTGCCAGAGACGAACTATCCAGCCTAAATAAAATTCTGGACCAAGTATGTCAGATCCATAGCACCCCTGGTAAACCCGCTAATCATACCCACAGAGAATGTTGGGTCTTCAAGCAGTCCGGCAAGCTCAACGCCGTACACAAGTGGGAGGATACACCAAGCGAAGACGAGGATGAGCCTCCCAAGCAAGACACTAGGGAACAAAAGAAGTTTCCACCAGAAGTCAAAACAGTCAACGTGTTACACGTGATCAAGGGGAGAAACAAAACAACACTCCCAGAAAATATGCCCAAGAGCCTATCACCGCGGAGTCCTGCCACTGGTCGTCTCAACCGATCACTTTTGACCATCGTGATTACTCAGCAAGTATCCGGCGTGCAGGATGGGCTCCCCTGGTATTAGACCCAATAATTGACGGATACCACTTTACACGAGTCCTGATGGACGGTGGCAGCAGTTTAAACCTGATATACCAGGATACAATACGCAAAAATTTGCCACGGCAACACTACCCTTAAAGAAGTAACGCCAGGCCCAGGGGCTCATTGCATAGGCTCCCTGCTACTAGAGGTTATATTCGTCTTCCCCGATAACTTCCGTAGTGAAAATTTAACATTCCACATTGCTCCGTTCCAAAGTGGCTTTCAAGCACTACTTGGACGCAAAGCTTTCGCTCGCTTTAATGCAATACCGCATTACGCTTCCCTTACGCTTAAGATGCCCGGTCCACGTGGCATCATTACAGTGAATGGAAATATTAAGCGATCGCTGCGCGCCGAAGAGAGTGCGACTGCCTTGGCAGCCGCACACTAAAAAGGGCCTCACCAGCTAAAGCATTTGATAGGTCATCAAGACAACGGACACGGTTAGATGAGTCCGGCGCAGCTATATGTAACTCACATAGGTTTGATAAGCCACACCCCTATTACAAATACAAGGGGCTCAACGCGCGCAGACAAGTGACAATTTTTACTCATCTTGAATTATACATGGTTTCTTCAAACCTACCTTTTCGCACAAAAACTTTTCACCTAAGTTTCTCTCTTTTACAGATGACCATCATGCTACACCCGTCCAGGACACGGCACAATAGAGACACAGGCGCAGACGTGCAATAGGGACCCGTCCAAAGGATTCTTTTTAGATTAAGACCCTACGTCAACCTTTTTTACTGTCTCTTGTTGATACACATCCCTTGGATTCTCAGTACAATTGAGAAGGATGCTGGCGTCTTGGCATGTGGCCACGTCAGAATAATACACGTACCTGGACACCATGGGCTTCTTACAAAGGGCACTATTTAGGCCCGGTTTATACCATAAAGACCGAATACCTTAGGGAGTGTTCGGCGTCGCGAGTTTGGCCTTATATGCATCAGCTCCGAATCATGTCTTTGGTCAAATGTTGGGTTTGCCCGGCTCCTATGTTTTGGTACCTTATGTTCCGCTCTATCGGCTAAGGTAGCACTAGGAGAACTACTACGATTGTGCCCCGGGTCATCCGGACGAGCACCTCAGTAGAGAAAGCCGAAAACTGACTGTGATGATATAGCGTGAGACAGGTCAACCACTAGATGACCTATCGGAATGTTAGAATTCCTCTGCCTTAACTAAGGGCCGTTTCCCGGCCAGGCATGTACCCACCCCAAATTCGGGAGAATGCGGATCCAACAGGGGCTATATAGTAGCCCCACCGTCAAACTCCTATGGCTAAGTGAAAGTGTTAAAGCAATATACTCCGGTTGCCTCGTTCACTGCGCTATCACCTCCTTAATAGGACCAAGACGTTGGGTTAAGTGTGAACACGCGTCTTCTGTGAACACCTCTGCATTATATGTGTGGGGGCTGAAGCCGACGACTGCAATCTTTCGGGTTATACACATGTATACATAAACGGCCGCACATGAGGCATCATATTACTTTCAGGAAAAAGTATAAACACAGCCTTAATAAATCTCATAAAAACATTGTGTTTACAATGGGAATACATGTCACTCAAACATAATATTCTTCAAGCACCGGGCCTCTATCAAACGAGCACCCACGAGAACCTCTTCGAAATAGTGATCGGCAGCCACTCGGCCTATGGCCGAACCCTGCGCTGCAACAGTGGTAGCATCCATCTCCGCCCAGTATGCTTTAACACGGGCAAGGGCCATCCGCGAGCCTTCTATGCACGCCGACCTCTTCATCGCATTGATGCACGGCATCGCACTAAGGAACTGCTGCACTAAGCTGAAATAGCTGTTCGGCTTCGGCTTTTCCGGCCACAGCTGATCCACGTCAGACCTCATGGCGAGTCCAGACAACCTATTTAGTTCGGCCCATTCGGCTAGCTGATCAGTCAATGGAAGCGGACGCTCTGGAACGTTGACTTGTGACCAGAACAGTTTGTCCACTTCACGATCTGTTTGACCTTGGAAGTATTTGGGCGCATCGGCAACGCTCGCCGTCAAGTCTATATATGCATCTGCTGAACTCCACAGCCGATCCAGAGGGGCATACCGTGGATCTCCGAACTTTCTTCGTAGCATGAAGGGCTTCCCAGCCGCAATATCCCCGGCTTCATGTAGCTCCTCCTTCTTCGCTCTCAAAGCAGAGCGGGTGTCTTTGTTCGCCATCGTGGCCTTTTCAAGGTCCGTTGCCTTCGCTCAGTTTTCTTTTTCAAGGAACTGGCAATGGCCAGCAGTGTCTTTTAACTTTACGGCCATGTTGGCCATCTTCTCTTTGCTCTCGCAATGCGCGGTCTTCTCGGCTTTCAACTCTTCGGCCACCTTCAAAACAGCCGCATTACTAATCCTTGCTTGTTCTTTGGCTCGGGCAAGTTCCGCCCGCAGGGTTTCCACGGTGGCAGCTCCATCTACAATCACAACATATTAAAGATACCGGCATCATGCTGCTCTTACTATGTGGCATTCACCAGAAAATAACACTTACCATGTGCCTCATCAAGCCTCTTGTTAACAAGCTCGATGTCGGCATCCGCCGCATCCAGTTGCCGCTTCAGTTCGGCAAACTCATGAGTCCGGCTAGCCACCAGAGCTCCCACTACCTGCACATTAAAGCGGTATGGTTATTGCCTGGGACTACGATCCGCTGTTTGCCGCCATTCTCGGCGACAACCAGAGTCTCAGGGGCTACTATCTACACAGGGCACACCTAAAAATGTATGGTACCATCACAAATGTACATCATTTTACGTACCTCAAAGCCCGTCAGTAGACTCATTAAGGCATCATGCAACCCGCTTTTGGCGGATGAGATCCTTTCCATCATTGTACCCATCAATGTATGGTGTTCTTCTGAGATGGCCGCTCGCTCCAACAGCTCTCTCAGTATGTCCGACCGCATACCAGTCGGTGCTGGACTCTTTTGTTTGCTCTCTTCGAGAGCCGGACGCTGGGGACTTTGGGTGACTATAGGATAATCTTCTGGCCTCACCGGATCCGGAGAGGCCCTCCGTGAAGACACTTCAAGGTCACTTGCTTCTTGAGCGAAGGAGTCCGAGGGAGGCGTTTTGGTCTCCATCATCTTTGGAAGAAGATCCCTCGAAGACGAGCTCTGCTGAGAAGGGCAAAGATCCGAACTGCAAGATAAATAATTCGGTTATTTTCCTCAGAGGTAAGGTAATATATCTTCACTATTAAAGTACTTTTTAATTACTTACAGCTCGTTAGAGGGCTGATCCCCGCGCGGACTTAGTGCGGCAAGAGCACCCTCCAACGCAGGACCCTGTGGTGGAGATTTCTTCTCCCGCTTGGAAACCTTGGTTTCCGGATCTTCAGAGGTAGTCCTCTTCCTCCCCCGGGGTGAGAGAATGTCCGATTCCTCCCCTCGGTTACCCTCCCTCACGGAGGCGCTCGTTCCCTCGGTCGGAATAGGTAGCGACGGAGGCCCGCTTTCGCCCTCATTATCCCCCCTTTTCTTCCTTTGAGGGCTCCGGGCAAGGTGCTAGCTCGAGCATCTTTTCCAGTACCGTATTTTCCAAACCCTCAGGAAGGGGGGCCGAACACCGAATCATCTTCACCTTTGTTATCCAGTACTGGTCAAAGAGCGATTTCTCATAATAACGTCATGATAAATGAAAGACGGTGTGTTTGGCTAGAGGATAACTTACTTGGTCGGCGGTGCGGTTGCTACTCAGGCCCACATCCTCGGTAGTATCCGGACACTCTATCTGGGGTCCGAAGAATGATCTATACATATCCTTGTGCGTCAGGCCGAGGAAATCCTGAATAGCGCGCTGTCCTTCTGGGTTGAACTCCCACATACGAAGAGGCCGGCGTTTGCATGGCTGGATTCGTCGAACCAACATGACTTGCATTACCATAATCAAACTGATATCTCCTTCGAAGAGATTTTGAATGCAGCTTTGCAGTACAGGCACGTCCTTGGCGGGACCACAGCTCAGCCCTCTGCTAATCCATGACATCAATTGTGGGGGTGGGCCTGAGCGAAAAGCAGGGGCAGCCACCCACTTGGCCCTTCTTGGAGCTGTGATGTAAAACCACTCCCGTTGCCATAATCCGGACACCTCTGGAATAGAACCCTTTGGCCATGGAGCTCCGGCAATCCTGCTTATTGATGCGCCTCCGCATGCTACATGCTGCCCCTCGACCATCTTCGGCTTCACGTCAAAGGTCTAGAGCCATAGGCCCAAGTGAGGGTTAATGCGGAGGAAGGCCTCACATACGACAATAAATGATGAGATGTGGAGAAAGGAGTCCGGGCCAGATCGTGGAAATCTAGCCCGTAATAAAACAACAGCCCCCTAACGAAGGGATCAAGAGTGAGGCCTAGACCTCGGAGGAAGTGGGAGATGAACACGACGTCTTCGTTGGGTTCAGGAGTAGGGACGACCTGCCCTCGAGCAGGCAGCCGATGCGAAACCTCGGCGGTCAGATATCTGGCCTCCCTCAACTTCTTGATGTCTTCTTCCGCAACGGAGGAGCGCATCCACTGGCCTGGAAGGCTAGATCCGGACATGATTGAAGATCTAGAGTACCTGACCTGGGCTTTGGGTGATAGAACTCGAGGCGGGGGAAGGATTCGATTGAGCACGGGAGGGAAAAAAGTAAAAGCCTTGTCCCTTTATAAAGAGGGTGAATATCAAGCGTCCTCTCCATAGCCGTTTTGGACTTGCCTATAATCTAGGACTCCTAGATACGGTTGGGTTACCCACGACCGTATTGATGAGAATCCCGTAATTAGGGGAGCATGATCTCTGCTTTGACAAGACGTGTCAAGAAACCGCCTTGCGTTATGTGTGAGGCTGGTTGAAGAAAAACGGTTTGAATAATTACCGGGCCGTGGCATAATGTCGTGTTGCCGAAACGTGTCAGCAGATTAGATTTGTGGAAATATTATTCTCTCTGCGATGGTATGTGGAACTTGTTTTGCAGGGTCGGACACTATCCTTGTATTCAAATCCTTCCGTGATGTATTCGAAGGAGGAACCCGCCTTGCAATGTCGAGGACAATACTGCGCGCCGGACTCATCGTCATTGAAGCCTGGTTCAGGGGCTACCGAGGGAGTCCTGGATTAGGTGGTCTCCGGACAGCCGGACTATATTCTTTGGCCGGTCTGTTAGACTATGAAGATACAAGATTGAAGACTTTGTCTCGTGTCCGGATGGGACTCTACTTGGCGTGGAAGGCAAGCTAGGTAATACGGATATGTGTATCTCCTCCTTTGTAACCGACCTTGTGTAACCCTAACCTCTCCGGTGTCTATATAAACCGAAGGATTTTAGTCCGTAGGACAACATACAATCATACCATAGGCTAGCTTCTAGGGTTTAGCCTCTCTGATCTCGTGGTAGATCTACTCTTGTACTACCCATATCATCAATATTAATCAAGCAGGACGTAGGGTTTTACCTCCATCAAGAGGGCCCAAACCTGGGTAAAACATTGTGTCCCCTGCCTCCTGTTACCATCCACTTTAGACGCACAGTTCGGGACCCCCTACCCGAGATCCGCCGATTTTGACACCGACACCTAGTGTATGCGTTATTCTGTAAGGAGCTTATTTGGATCCATATGTTTTATGCTATGGTTAGATTTATCTTAATTCTTCTTCTGAAGTTGCGGATGCTTGCGAGAGGGGGTAATCCTAAGAGGGTTTCTTGTTCAAGTAAGAACAACACCCCCGCACCGGTCCACTCACATACCAAATTATCAAAGTGATGAACGTGAATCAACTAATCATGATGAATGTGACTAGACGACAATTCCCATGTGTGCTCGAGAACGTTTTGCTTACTATATGAGAAGTTATAGGCTTGTACTTTGCTATAAAAATGATTGGGACACCTTGTTGAACCTTGTTTTACTATTGTTACTTGTTACTTGTTACGAATTACCTTGCTACAAAACTATTTGTTACCAATACTTTCAGTACTTGTAGAGAATACCTTGCTGAAAACTGCTTATCATTTCCTTCCGCTCCTTGTTAGGTTTGACACTCTTACTTATCAAAAGGACTACGGTTGATCCCCTATACTTGTGGGTCATCACGGACCTCCACTTTGTGGACCTCCTCCATGGACCTCCTTCACCGTGGACCTCCTCGTGCTGCCCTCATCGCTTGACGGACCTTCTCCGTCGCAGGCCCTCATCGTGGGCCTCCTCGCAACGGCCTCATCGCCTAGCAGACCTTGACTGTTGTAGGTTGATACATCCATTTTGCATCATACTCTTATATTGATATTTAACTCAAAAAACAAGAATAAGAAAATTGCAATGTATTTAAAACGATAGTTTATTCTCAAGGGAGATGCTTCTCTAGAGTGTCCCATATATGTTTTCTATCTTCCATACGAAAACTGTCAATTCTCAGAAGATCTTCTTAAGTTTACTCAAAAGGTCCAATAGTGTATGTATATTGTCCCACATTATGGGCTATCATTACACATTATATCACAATACTTATGCCTTTTCTCTCTTATTTTATAAGTTTTACATGAAGAGGGAGAATGCGGCATCTGGGATTCTGGAATGGAAAAGGAGCAAATATTAGAGACCTATTCTGCACAACTCCAAAAGTCCTGAAACTTCACGGAGCATTTTTTGGAATATATAAAAAATATTGGGCGAGGAAAGTACCAAAGGTGGGCCACTGATGTCGCTTGAAGCTACGTCAGTATTTCCCGAAAGAGGTAGGGATTATGCAACACAGCGGCGGTAGGTATTTCCCTCAGATATGAAACCAAGGTTATCGAACTAGTAGGAGAACCAAGCAACACAACGTAAACAACACCTGCACACAAATAACAACCTCTCGCAACCCGACGTGTTAAAGGGGTTGTCAATCCCTTCTGGGGTACGGCGTCAAGATAGGCAAACAGATGTGAGGTAAATTTGTAGTAGATTGAAAGATCGAACGCCAAATAACTAAATAAGAATAAATTGCAGCAAAGTATTTTTGTATTTTTAGTTTAATAGATCTGAAAGGAAATGCAAGAGAAAAGTAGATCACAAAGGCAAATATATGAGAAAGAAGAGCTGGGGGCCGTAGGTTTCACTAGTGGCTTCTCTCGAGAAAAATAGCAAACGGTGGGTAAACAAATTACTGTTGGGAAATTTATAGAACTTCAAATAATTATGACGATATCCAAGCAATGATCATTATATAGGCATCACATCCAAGATTAGTAGTGCGACTCATGCCTGCATCTGCTAATATTACTCCACACATCGACCGCTATCCAGCATGCATCTAGTGTATTAAGTTCATGGAGAAACGAAGTAATGCAATAAGAACGATGACATGATGTAGAGAAGATCTATCTATGTAGAGATAGACCCCATCGTTTTATCCTTAGTAGCAATGATACATACGTGTCGTTTCCCTTTCTATCACTGGAATTTAGCACCGTAAGATCGAACCCACTACAAAGCACCCCTTCCCATTGCAAGATAAATAGATCAAGTTGGCCAAACAAAACCCAAATATCGGAGAAGAAATATGAGGCTATAAGAAATCATGCATATAAGATATCAAAGAAACTCAAATAACTTTCATGGATATAAAAAGATATGACTGATCATAAACTCAAAGTTCATCAGATCCCAACAACACACCGCAAAAGAGTTACATCATATGGATCTCCAAGAGACCATTGTATTGAGAATCAAGGGAGAAAGAGAGATGAAGCCATCTAGCTACTAACTACGGACCCGAAGGTCTACGAAGAACTACTCATGCATCATCGGAGAAGCACCAATGGAGGTGGTGAACCCCATCTGAGATGGTGTCTAGATTGGATCTGGTGGTTCTGGACTCTGCAGCAGCTGGATGAATATTTCGCCGACGCTTCTAGGTTTTCTAGAATATTGGGGTATTTATGGAGCAAAGAGGCGGTTCCGGGGGCACCCGAGGTGGGAACAACCCACTAGGGTGCGCCTAGGTCTCCTGGCGCACCCTGGTGGGTTGTGCCCCCCTCGGGGCACCCCCAGGTGTAGCCAGGGCCCGTTCTGTTCCTTCTGGCCCATAAAAATTCTCCGTAAAGTTTCAGGGCATTTGGACTCCGTCTGGTATTGATTTTCTGCGATGTAAAAACAGCAGCTGGCGCTTGGCACTATGTCAATAGGTTAGTACCAAAAATGATATAAAATGACTATAAATGATTGTAAAACATCCAAGATTGATAATATAACAGCATGGAACAATCAAAAATTATAGATACGTTGGAGACGTATCAACATCCCCAAGCTTAACTCCTACTCGTCCTCGAGTAGGTAAGTGATAAAAACAGAATTTTTAATGCGGAATGCTGCCTATCTTGTCATATCATATTATTTTCTTTATAGCATGGACATTTGGACTTTTAGTTGTTCAAAGCAATAGTCTAGTTTTGACATGATAATTTAGATACTCAAGCATATCAATAAGCAACCATGTCTTTCAAAATATCAACGCTAAAATAAGTTATCCCTAGCCCGTCATGCTCAAACATTGATCCATTCATGAAACACACTCGAATATTAGCTACACCCAATACTTAAGTACGATCATATTTCCTCCTAGTTTGTGCTTTTATAAGAGAAGATGGAGACTCAAAATAAAAATTACATAAAGTGAAAGAAAGGCCCTTCGCAGAGGGAAGTAGGGATTTCTAGAGGTGCTAGAGCTCAAAGCGAAAAACTTAGAGATAAAAACATTTTGGGAGTTGTATCCATCCCACCAACGAAAATGACTTAGAGTTCCCAATACTTTCCATGCATAGATATATCACAGGCGGTTCCCAAACAGAAAATAAAGTTTGTTCCTTTTTCCACCATACTTTCACTTTCCATGGCTAACCGTATCCACGGGCGCCCTCCATACCAACACTTTCCAAGGAATTTATTATTTGACAACATAAAGTAAATTCAATTTTTTTGCATTTCGGGACTGGGCATCCCTAATACCCTTTGCCTTACTCTTGTGCAATGAGAAGTGAATAAACACTCATCTTGAGAATAACACATCTAGCATGGAAAATATTAGCCCCCCCTCACCGCTCCGCAAGCGAAACAAACACACAAAAGAGAAGTTTATTTTGAAAATTAGAGATGGCACATGCAAATTTGCTTAGAACAGCAAAAGAATACCGCATATAGGTAGATATAGTGGACTCATGTGGCAAAACTGGTTTAAGGATTTTTGATGCACAAGTAGAGATCATACTTAGTGCAAAATGAAGGCTAGCAAAAGATTGAGAAGCGACCAACCAAGAAACAAATAATCTCATAAGCAAGCATTAAGCATAAATAACACCGAATAATGTACCACAAGTAGGATGTAATTTCATTGCATGACTATTGAATTTCATAATTGCATAGGGAATCACAAACCTTAACACCAATATTCTTACTAAAGCATAATTACTCATCAACATAACTCACATATCACATCATCATATCTCAAAACTATTACTAAGAATCAAGTTTATTTTGTCCAACGATCTTCATGAAAGTTTTTATTATATTCTTCTTGGATATCTATCACTTTGGGATTAATTTTCATGTGTTGCTTTTGACAAGCTCCAACAAATATAAGTGAAGATCATGAGCATAATAAATTTTTCTTTCTCTCAAATTAATTTAAGTGAAGCAAGAGAGAATTTCTTCAAAAGTACTAAAGCACACCATGCTCAAAAAGATATAAGTGAAGCACTAGAGCGAGTCCATTGCTCATAAAAATTTAAGTGAAGCATAGAGAGCAATTCTAACTAGTCATGACATAATTTTGGCTTTCTCAAATAGGTGTGTCCAGCAAGGATTGATGACTTAAAACACAAAATAAAACAAGCAAAGACTCATATCATACAAGATGCTCCAAGCAAAACACATATCATGTGACGAATAAAAATATAGTTTCGAGTAAAATACCGATGGTCGTTGGCAGAAAGCGGGGATGCCACTCGGGGGCATCCTCAAGCTTAGTTGGTTGCTCATTTTTGGATAATATCTTGGGATGTCGGGGCATCCCAAAGCTTAGGATCTTCCATCCTTCCTTCATCCATCGTAAGATAACCCAAAACTTGAAAACTTCAATCACACAAAACTCAACAAAACCTTCATGGGACCCGTTAGTGTAAGAAAGCAAACCACTACTATAAGTATTGTATCAAACCAACTCATATTTTGTGTTTGTATTATATCTACTGTATTCCAACTTTTCTAAGGCAAAAACTCATCAAAGAAAACCATGGAGCCATCAAAATAAGCACACAACACAAAGAAAACAGAATCTGTCAAAACAGAATAGTCAACAACAATCTGATTATTTCTAATACTTATGTAATTCCAATTTTTTTGACAAATTAGGAAGGCCTGAGAAATTTGTATATTGATCTACTTCAAGTGGAATGGGTATTTTATCGCTTTCTGGTAAAAAAATGAAAATTAATTTCGTGAGCGTAAAAGTTTCTGTTTTTTCAGCAAGATCAAACAACTATCACCTAAGAAGATCCTAAAGGCTTCACTTGGCACAAACACTAATTAAAACATAAAAACACGATCATAACTATAGCATAATTGTGTTAACACACAAAAACAGGAAGCAAAAAGCAAAAATAAAATTTATTCATTGGGTTGCCTCCCAACAAGTGTTATAGTTTTACTCCCTTAGCAAGGTATAAAGCAAGGATCTATGTTTTGTCATCTTTCTTCTTAACTTCCTTATAGATTTCCATCATGGGGTTTTTTGAACACACCATAAAACATATTATCCATGGAAACTTTAGCGTTCCTAAGTTGGCATTCATCATAACCTTTTTGATTCCCCGCAACAATCCAAGAATAATGTTGATTAACATTATTGAAAACCTGTTGGATTATATCTAAAACAGGGACTTCCTTTTTAACATTCTCATCAAAGATTTTATTATCCCCAAGCAAATGTCTTAAAGCATAGTCACTATTGTAAAGAATTTCATCTATCACAGGCTTTTCATGATTCATACCATAAAAGTCAAAGATTTCCCTAGCTTCCCGTATTATGTAGTCAAACTCATTCATAAGAACGAGAGTGACCAACTTTTTAGCCTTAGGATTCTTTATATCGGGGAGCTCAAAAAACAATCTTTGCAAGGTAGTATGGGTATGAATAAGTTTACTTTCAAGTTTCAGAACTAGTGTTGAAATAGCGTCTGCATAAGATCTAGTACTTTTAAGTATAGAAGCATCATCAAGACTCAAATTTCCCACACAGTTGAAAAATTCTTTGATACGTTCCTTTCCCATAACATTGCCTTTCCCCAAGATAAAAGTTTTAGCATCCATATTGCTCGTACGTCTTATCTTAGGAGTTAGGCCATCATTTGTTGGTGCCATACCGAAATCACTCATGATTGAATAGAATAGATCTGATGAGAAAAAGGCGATCGGAAAAGAGAGGCGAATAAAACAACATATTTTTGTGAAGTGGGGGAGAGGAAAACGAGAGGCAAATGGAAAATAATGTAAATTTCAAGGAGATGAGATTTGTGATTAGGAACCTCGTATATGTTGAAGATGCTCCCTTGCAATGGCGCCAGAAATTCCTTTTGATGTCGCTTGAAGCTACGTCGGTACTCCCCCAAAGAGGAAGGGATGATGCAACACAGTGGCGGTAGGTATTTGCCTCAGATACGAAACCAAAGGTTATCGAATCAGTAGAAGAACCAAGCAACACAACGTAAAAAACACCTACACACAAAAAGCAACTTCTTGCAACCCGACGTGTTAAAGGGGTTGTCAACCCTTCCGGGGTACGGCGCCTCAAGATAGGCAAATGGACATGAGCTAAATTTGTAGTAGATTGAAAGATCGAATGCCAAATAACTAAATAATAATAAATTGCAGCAAAGTATTTTTATATTTTTGGTTTAATAGATCTGAAAATAAATGCAAGAGAAAAGTAGATCGCAAAGGCAAATATATGATAAAGAAGACCTGGGGGCCGTATGTTTCACTTGTGGCTTCTCTCGAGAAAAATAGCAAATGGTGGGTAAACAAATTACTATTGGGAAATTGATAGAACTTCAAATAATTATGATGATATCCGGGAAATGATAATTATATAGGCATCATGTCCAAGATTAGTAGACCGACTCCTGCCTACATTTACTACTATTACTCCACACATCGACCGCTATCCAGCATGCATCTAAAATATTAAGTTCATGGAGAAACGGAGTAATGCAATAAGAATGATGACATGATGTAGACAAGATCTATCTATGTAGAGATAGACCCCATTGTTTTATCCTTAGTAGCAACGATTCATACGTGTCGTTTCCCTTTCTATCACTGGGGTCAAGCACCGTAAGATCGAACCCACTACAAAGCACCTATTCCCATTGCAAGATAAATAGATCAAGTTGGCCAAACAAAACCCAAATATCGGAGAAGAAATACGTGGCTACAAGCAATCATGCATATAAGAGATCAAAGAAACACAAATAACTTTCATGGATATAAAAAGATATGACTAATCATAAACTCAAAGTTCATCATATCCCAACAAACACACCGCAAAAGAGTTACATCATATGGATCTCCAAGAGACCATTGTATTGAGAATCAAGAGAGAGAGAGAGATGAAGCCATCTAGCTACTAACTACGGACTCGAAGGTCTACAAAGAACTACTCACGCATCATTGGAGAGGCGCAAATGGAGGTGGTGAACCCCATCCAAGATGGTCTCTAGATTGGATCTGATGGTTCTGGACTCTGCGGTGGCTGGATGAATATTTCATCGATGCTTCTAGGGTTTCTGGAATGTTGGGGTATTTATAGAGCAAAGAGGCGGTCCAGGGGGCACACGAGGTGGGCACAACCCACCAGGGCGTGCCTGGGCCTCCTGGCGCACCCTGGTGGGTTGAGCCCAACTTGGGGCACCCCCAGGCGCATCTAGGCCCCGTTGTGTTCCTTCTGGCCCATAAAAATTCTCCGTAAAGTTTCGGGGCATTTGGACTCCGTTTGATATTGATTTTCTGCGATGTAAAAAACATGGAAAATACAGCAATTGGCACTTGGCACTATGTCAATAGGTTAGCACATAAAAATGATATAAGATGACTATAAATGATTGTAAAACATCCAAGATTGATAATATAACAGCATGAAACAATCAAAATTTATATATATGTTGGAGACGTATCAGCCACCAGCCAGCCACAAGGGTGGAGGGCGTGCCCTACCCCCCTGGGCGCCCCCCATCCTTGTGGGCCCTGTGGCAGGCCTCCGGTGCCCATATTTGGCTATATGGTGTGTTTTCACCTGGAAAAAATCAGAACAAAGCTTTTGGGATGAAGCGCCGTCGTCTCAAGGCGGAACCTGGGGCAGAACCAGTCTAGGGCTCTGGCAGAGCAATTCTGCCTGGGAAACATCCCTACCAAAGGGGGAAATCGAAGCCATCATCATCATCAATGATCCTCTCATCAAGAGGGAGTCAATCTCCATCAACATCTTCACCAGAACCATCTCCTCTCAAACCCTAGTTCATCTCTTGTATTCGATCTTGGTCCCAAAACCTCAGATTGGTACATGTGGGTTGCTAGTAGTGTTGATTACTCCTTGTAGTTGATGCTAGTTGGTTTATCCGGTGGAAGATTATATTTTTCAGATCCTTAATGATAATTAATACTCCTCTAATCTTGATCATAAATATGTTTTGTGACTAGTTATGTTTGTTCATGAGGACATGGGAGAAGTCTTGTTATAAGTAATCATGTGAATTTGGTATTCGTTCGATATTTTGATGAGATGTATGTTTTCTTTCCTCTAGTGGTGTTATGTGAACGTCTGTAGCGACCCGACCTTAGATCGTCAAGTCTTTGTGCTTAAGTGTCATCCCTGGATCGGTATGCTGACACACACAGTACTCGAGGATTTATAACAGAGGTAAATCACATGTATAAAGTAACATAAATACTATTACCTCAATCCATATAGCGTAAGTAACAACAAGGTTGTGGATTCCCATCAACACCAACGGCAAAGTTGAGTGTAGAAATCGTAACCCTAACGTATCACTTACTCGTCGTATGATTTTCCTGCAACATGAGACATTGCAGCCACAAAGGTCAGTACATTGAATGTACTGGCAAATTCACACCATAGGATAATGATGAATAATGACTATCACTACATGCATATTTGGCTGGTGGAGGCTCTATGGTTATATTGTTTTTGCGAAAAAGGTAATTTTTCCCTACATCAAAGGGATCTATTTTATTTAACTATCATGGTAGTTGAACAACATTGAGAAGGTTCCTCCAACTCAATCCCAATTAAAAGTTAACAACCCAACAAATTAATTAAGTAAAGTGACGATATCAATATGATAATCCAAGAACCAGATACTCAAGATGTCCGTAACTGGGGACATGGCTAATCATGATTAGTTTGTACACTCTGCAGAGGTTTGCGCACTTTTCCCCACAAGACTCGATCTCCTCCGTTGGATTTCTCGCACTACATGGTGTTTGAGAAACGGATGACCGTGACACAGTCTTTCAGAAACATTAACTCTTTACTCTGGGTGGACAGTTACACCTACTTTCCCCTATATCTGCTAGCCCACCACTGAAAGAGGTCATGCAACATACTCAACTATGCTAGAGCCCATAATAGCTTCTGGCTGCACATGGAAGTTTCTAGCATGAATAATCTTATGATACCTTTGAGCCTGGGTGGCATTCCATAGGGTGATCACATGGGTCCTCCAGGGTCCCCTTGGGCAAGCACTGGGTTCTCCAGGTGCCCGGGCAGACCACTCGGTGCTCCAAGGTGCCCCTACCATTCCACCCAAATGTGTATTAAACTATCCACCTTAAGTTAACCATTAAATAATAACTCTCACATGTGTCATGAATCACTCAACCAATCCACGTCTATGAGCTTAGCAGAGCAGTATGAGCATAACGTAGAAGTAACTCCCAAAGTAAAAAAAACATGTTTGAGTTGGATTAACGGATAGAGGGGATCATAACGAAAAAGTGGGCGTTGGTTTCGTTGGATTTGGACAAACGGGTAAAAAGTAGTGACCGTTTAAAGTACAGGTACTAATTTGTGAAGAAAATTTATCACGAATAGGTCCCTGACCGAAAATAAAAAGAAAAAGAAAAAAACATCCTATCGAATGCATGTTCGCTGTAGAACGCTAACGAATGAATCCATTCATGGTGAAGACCTAACCAGCGCACGTTCTCTAAATAAATAAACATAAACAAAACTGGTTTTATAAAAAAACTGATCTAGGGTTTTTTCGAAAAGAAAATATAACTAAAACGGTGGTTACCGGCAGCGAGACGAACGGCGGCGGTTGCTTCGTCCTCGCGGTGGGGCAAGGCACGGGTGGCTCTGGTGGCGGCACGGCTACACAGGGCGGCGGGGAGTGCGGCGTGGTGAGCAGCGGCGAGCGGCAGCGTGGGGCAGGTCGATGCGACGCGGGCGGCGGCAGGAGAGCTCCAGCGGCGGCGCGGCAAGGCGAGAGGCGGCGGTGGCTCGGCCGCGAGTTTGGGAGGAGGAGAGACGGGGCTTCGGCTCCGTATTTAAAGGAGGGGGCCAACGAGGCTTGCGGGAGGGGCAAGGCGAGGCGGTGGAGGAGTCCACGGCGGCTACAGCGGCGTCTGGCAACGTGCGGGAGTCGAACTCCGGCTCGGGGAGGGAGACGACCGCGAGGTGGGCTGGGCCACGACCTGCTGTGGGCGCGCGCGGGGATCTGGGTTGCGGGGAGGCGCGGCTGGCTGGGCTTCGGCCGAGTTGGCCCGGTCCGAAGAAGAATTCTTTCTTAAAAAACAATTTTGGCAAAAATAAAAATAAAACCAAATAAACTAAAAATATACTATAGGCATATTATATATCAAAATTTTCAGATTTTTTTTCTATAATGTGAACATTTTTGTAACATCAAATAAAATTTACAAAAATTTAAATAAAGCAAAGAGTGCTACTGGTGCAATAGAACCCAGTAAAAAATCTTTTTTAAAAAAATACCAAAATGGTTTCAAATTTATTTCTCTCCGATTTTCTACTGTAGGGAATCATGTTACCCTATTTTCCGTATATTTTATTTTTGGACAAAGATAATTTGAATAAAAGTCAAATAACTCCAAATTGAAAATAATTTCAAAAAGATTTTAAATTTGATCCTTTTAAACTTCCAACTCATATTTCATATGTTTTGAAGAAGTCATTTTATCTTCTCTCATGAAAATCATTGAGTTGCTTAAAGTTTATGAATTGGAAAAAAGTATTTCCAAATGGAATTCAAATATTTTAAAAACCCTTTTCATTTATTTAAATGGAAGAAGTCATGTCATCTTATCTCTAAGGTGTTGTATTTGAAAAGAATTTGAATTCACGGAGATCGTAAATGCAAAATGAAAGTTTGGGAAAGTCCTTTTATTCCCTCTCATTTAACTTTCATAAAGAAAGTTTCAAATTTCACTCAATTTCACACAAGCAATCAAGCAAACAATCAAAACTATCTGTTTAATATAACATTCCAAAATTTAGAATATTGGGATGTTACAAACCTACCACCCTTAAATGAATCTCGTCCTCAAGATTCGGAGAGGCTAGCAAGAAATAGTTTAGGGTTTGGTGGTCTCCTCAAAAATCCATCGATCATCACAGGGGGCCTAGGGTGCTACCACCCTTAGAATCATGTTTACGGTTCCATCAAAACTCATATACTCCATCCTTATTGTTGACAGTGTCGGTCTTCTCAAATTCCCGGGAAAATTCCTTTTCTGGGCTCTTCCGGTAGCGGAATAACCTTTTCCTCAATTCTTCTGTCCTTTCATCTTGCTAAGGTTACTCCAAGACTTGGTCTTCTTAGCTGATAGGTCTGGCGCCAATACTAAACAACTATCGATATCACATGGTGGTCAACAATTTATGGTTTCTCCTGCAGGAAATGAGTCTGGGTTGAACCTCACCGTATATCCTACGATTGGCAGCAGCTACCTTGTACAAGGGAAAATACTTATACCATTCTAAGGTTCAAATAGGATTTAATATCGTCGTCTCTCTACTATAGGTAAGTCACTCAGATTTACCATCCCATATAGCAAGGCGAATAATAAGAGTAAGTCGGTATGGTGATCAATCCATCCCACACCCAAATCATTATCTTGTATATGGTTTAGCGAATCTCACATTCTAACACTCGGTCATCCTCACAAGCCTTGCAGAATTTCTCTTGTCGATGAACCAAGTTCGGATAATCCATTGATTCTGCAAGCCAAAAGACCATCTATCATTTCCTTCACAACTCTTAGGTTTTGCGTTACTCCTATAAGATCGTCTGTTAATAAAGTCGTATCTTCTTCCAAGGTTTTTCCTTCAGCAAGAGTGTGCTTGCTTCAGGTCCTGGGGCCTGTGGGTTATGGCCCATCTCATCACTTGCAAACCTTGAAATCATCATCGGGCAACTGATCATTATTCCAACATCCAGCATCCTAGAATTTCTTAAATCCATCCAATTGTAGTGTCTCCCTTCCTTCTATTGGTACCAAGCTAAGATGTGATTACTCAGACTCATCACGGGGTTACTATTGCTCCATATTACCAACATTCAACCTCCTTTATATCCAATAGTACTTCGTCCCTTCATACTCTTGGGGTTTCCCACATATCGAGACAAAACTCATACTTATTTTGTCTGAAGTCCACTTCATGGAATATCATTATCTTTTCCAGGGGTCAAGGGTCCTCACAGTTACTACCACCTTTGAAATGCACAAACTCATCCATAGACCATATTTGTCATATCCTTGAATGTGGTTAAAATCTTTCTTCATGGAGTAACTACTCATAAAATCCAAATAGTACCCACGATGATAACTTTATTGATTCTCAAATTATTACAATCTCCAACTTCTCCCAAAAATAAGGGTGCTTACTACTCTATTTATTACATTCCTTACTCCAGTATCAAAATTCTGAAGTACTCTGCTCATGCTTCCTTGCATTCTGGACATTCCCTAGCATCATGTCCTACTTCTTTGTAACGTAAACAAATGACTTTCCACAAATCTTGGGGCTTATTTGTGGTTGTGCCTGCTCCTTGGTTTCTTGGCTCCTTTCCTGGGCACATATTGGCATAGTGACCCATGGTTTTACACTTGAAACAGGTGATGTAACTCAGGTCCTTCTCTGCAGAGATTTGGTTCTTCCTGGCAAACTTTCTCTTCTTCCTCCTGGATTTCTTTGTTCCGATCAGTACTTCCATTTCCTGTGGATCAAACTCCACTTCTTCCATCGGAAAGTCCTCGAGGTACTCTTGGCTTTCCTTTGTGCAATACCGTGATAAATGTCCTCCTCCACATGAATAACAAGCATGGGAGTAAAATCTGTTTAGGCCTTCTCCATCGGGGTCTTCAACAAGTTCGTCCTTCATAGGTTCCTCAAAAATTTCCCTGTGGGCTTCTTTCATTGCTTCATTCTTCTGCTGGATGGTTCGTTGTACCATAGGGTAAATGTGACACTGAGCAGGGTAGTGGGTAGTCCCTTCACATAGGAAACAAGTCACGTGCATAGTGGGGCATTCTTCAGCTGGGTGACTTTCTTCACAATGAGGGCATTCACCCTTGTGTTCTTTATGGGTGTATCCTATTTCCCCACAGAGCTTGCATGCACAAGGTTTCTTCATATCACTTCTGTAAGGCTTCAATTTCTGGGACACAAACCGAGACTCTGGCAAAGTCGACTTAAATTCTTTCCAAGTGGTTACTCATTGCCATCCCTTGATGGTTTGGTACATCCTCCACCAAGTAGCAGCACCTCTTTCAAAGCACTAAAGAGCATGTTGGGTCATATTCTTTCCGTCTATAGGGTTATTCTCCATGTGATCCGCCATGTTCCGAATCCATCGGTCCGTCTCCAATTGACTCATCGATCCAGGAAATATAAGCTCATCTCCATTCATCCTCTATTGGGTCCATGGGTTTTGGGGTGAGATGAGAGAGATTGAGAGGGATGCACACAATACAATCAATAGTTTTGGAAAGACGGATTTTATTTTATGGTTGTCGGAAAACATCAAACAAAATGACAACTCACAATCGTCGCATCTAACATAGGTATATAACAGGGTTTGGTCTTCTAAAGGTCAATAAATCTTCAAAGTCGCCAAACTCTTCAAGCCTTGTTCATGTCTCTGATGGCTTCTCCCGATCGTGTTTGTCCTTCTCAAGTTCTTTTGTCAGATCTTCTCTCTTGACGCAAAGTCTCTTGATACGTCTCCAGCGTATCTATAATTTTTGATTGTTCCATGCTATTATATTATCAACCTTGGATGTTTTATATGCATTTATATGCTATTTTATATGATTTTTGGGACTAACCTATTAACCTAGAGCCTAGTGCCAGTTTCTGTTTTTTTCCTTGTTTTAGAGTATCACAGAAAAGGAAAATCAAACAGAGTCCAATTGACTTGAAACTTCACGGAACTTATTTCTAGAAGGAAAGCAACCCGGGAGACTTGGAGTCCACGTAAGGGAAGCAACGAGGAAGCCACGAGGCAGGGGGCGCGCCCACCCCCCTGGGCGTGCCCTCCACCCTCGTGGGCCCCTCGTGGCTCCCCTGGCATACTTCTTCCGCCTATATATCTCCATATACCCTAAAACGATCGGGGAGCACAATAGATCGGGAGTTCCGCCGCCAGAAGCCCCCGTAGCCACCGAAAGCCAATCTAGACCCTTTCTGGCACCCTGCCGGAGGGGGAATCCCTCTCTGGTGGCCATCTTCATCATCTCGGTGCTCTCCATGATGAGGAGGGAGTAGTTCTCCCTCAGGGCTGAGGGTATGTACCAGCAGCTATGTGTTTGATCTCTCTCTCTCTCTCTCTCGTGTTCTTGAGGTGATACGATCTTGATGTATCACGAGCTTTGCTATTATAGTTGGATCTTATGATGTTTTCTCCCCCCTCTACTCTCTTGTAATGGATTGAGTTTCCCCTTTGAAGTTATCTTATCGGATTGAGTCTTTAAAGATTTGAGAACACTTGATGTATGTCTTGCCGTGCGTATCTGTGGTGACAATGGGATATCACGTGATTCACTTGATGTATGTTTTGTTGATCAACTTGCGGGTTCCGCCCATGAACCTATGCATAGGGGTTGGCACACGTTTTCGTCGTGATTCTCCGGTAGAAACTTTGGGACACTCTTTGAGGTTCTATGTGTTGGTTGAATAGATGAATCTGAGATTGTGTGATGCATATCGTATAATCATACCCACGGATACTTGAGGTGACATTGGAGTATCTAGGTGACATTAGGGTTTTGGTTGATTTGTGTCTTAAGGTGTTATTATAGTACGAACTCTAGGGCTGTTTGTGACACTTATAGGAATAGCCAAACTGATTGATTGAAAAGAATAACTTTGAGGTGGTTTCGTACCCTACCATAATCTCTTCGTTCGTTCTCCGCTATTAGTGACTTTGGAGTGACTCTTTGTTGCATGTTGAGGGATAGTTATGTGATCCAATTATGTTATTATTGTTGAGGGAACTTGCACTAGAGAAAGTATGAACCCTAGGCCTTGTTTCAATACATTGCAATACCATTTACTCTCACCTTTATCATTAGTTACCTTGCTGTTTTTATATTTTCAGATTACAAAAACCTTTATCTACTATCCAAATTGCACTTGTATCACCATCTCTTCGCCGAACTAGTGCACCTATACAATTTACCATTGTATTGGGTGTGTTGGGGACACAAGAGACTCTTGGTTATTTGGTTGCAGGGTTGCTTGAGAGAGACCATCTTCATCCTACGCCTCCTACGGATTGATAAACCTTAGGTCATCCACTTGAGGGAAATTTGCTACTATCCTACAAACCTCTGCACTTGGAGGCCCAACAACGTCTACAAGAAGAAGGTTGTGTAGTAGACATCATCTCTCATGACGTCCTTTAATATTTTTGGAGTTGTGTTCCAAACTTCTGGGTTTCAACATCCTTGGCATAAACCATGGTACAATTGTCCTTCAGTTCCTGACAAATCTCTGATATCATGAGTTTTTGTTCCTCCAGTTTGGCTACTTCAGCTTCTAGGTCCTAAGTTCTTCACGAAATGCTTCTTTGTCAAAATATGGCTTCCTGCAGGTCCATCTTAACACTCCTGATGTGATTCTCCAGATCCTGGTGATACACTAGCTAAGGTTTAAAACTGCATCCTTTGCTAATAGATGCTCCATCAGCCTTCTACCATCTAATCCTTCCATGCATATGCCTGCTTAATTCAGCACGGTGAAAATAGCATGAGTGGGCAATAACATCATGATAGCCGTGTTTATGCCCATGTTACTGCCATGAGCTTTCATTCCATAGTTGATGTACCGACCAGACCTCAAACAGACTGATCTCTGTGCATTAGTGTCATCCCTGGATCAATAATGCTGACACGCACAGTACTTGAAGGATTTATAACAGAGTAGCAATCATACACTTATTACACCGAATGTCTCAAAAGAGAACTTATTACAATAAATATGGCTTAAGGCCATCTAATAACGATAACAGTGGAAGGCTTGGAAGATAAGTGAGTCCATCAACTCCAACGGCATCACTGAGTATAGAACCACGACCTAAAGGCACCTTACTCGTCGTCTGAAAAGTCTGTAACATGAACGTTGCAGCCCAAAAACGGGTCAGTACATGGAATATGCTGGCAAAGTAACACATGGAGAACAATGAAAGAATAAAGCTATACTACATGCATATATGGTTGGTGGAAAGCTCTATGGTTACAATTTTTGCATAAAGCCAATTTTTCCCTACTGCAAAGGAATAAATTTTTACTTAACTATCATGGTGGTTGTTGAATATTGAGAACATAGACATCCTCTCAATCCCAATTAAGCATTAACATTAAAACCCAACAATATTAATTAAAGTAACATGATGTGATTCACATGATAATCCAAGTACTAGATACTCAAGGCGTCCATAACCGGGGACACGGCTAACCATGATTAGATTATACACTCTGCAGAGGTTTGCGCACTTTTCCCCACAAGACTCGATCTCCTCCGTTTGGATTCTTGCACAACATGATGTTTGAGAAATGGATGACCGAGACATAGTCTTTCAGAAGCGCTAGCACCTTACGATCGGGTAGACAGTACCAACCTACATCCCCTGCATCTGCTAGTCTACCACTGTAAGATTTCGCACGACTTAGCCAACTATGCTAGAGCCCATAGTAGCTTGTGGCTGCACACGGAAGTTTCTAGTATGAAAAATCTCATGATCCCTTTGAGCCTGGGTGGCGGTCCATAAAGAAAAACAGGAAATCGCTAGAATACCAGGTGCCTCAATCCACCCAGATGTGTGTTTAAGTTGCCACCTTAAATAAACCATTAATTTAACAATCTCATATATGTCATGGATACACTCACCCAATCCACGTCTACTAGCATAGCATGGCATAACAAGCAAATGTAGAAGTAACTCCCAAGGGTTTGATAATAAAACAGGTAATAGGTACTACCTCATCTACTTCCCAAAACCCACATATTAATCAGATCCTAATCATGCAATTGTTTGAGGATTGATCTAATGCAATAAAAACTAGGTAGTGAAGAGGTATGATCAAAGTGTTACTTGCCTTGCGGATGATCCGCGAAACCTAGAGATTCAAAGTAGCAAGTGGCGCACTACGGGTACTCTATCGCAAACAAACAAGAATACAATAAGTACTCATCTAATGCGCAGGTAAAACTCAAATAATAGATCTAACCAGAAAGTTCAACTTAAGATCTCCGATTTGCAAAAAGAATCAAATCGAACGAAGCAACGAAAGTCAAACGGCGAAAGAAACAAGCTTCGTTTACTAATCTGGATCTAAGTCAAATTTTACAGAAGCAAAAACTTGTTAGAGTTGGTTAAATGGAAAGAGGGTTTCGAGACGAAACTCCAGGCGCTTGAATCGCCTGATTCCGATAAACGAGCGAAAAGATAAACTAAAACGAAAATCGAGATCAGAAATAATCACAGAAAAATCCGAGAAAAGGAAAAACTGACGAATAGATTAACGAACGAACGTTCGTTAACTGTAACTAAAGGGTGAACGCGTTCATTAGAACGAACGAATGAGCGAACGCTCGCTAAAAAAAGAACCGATAAAACCGATCTAATAAAAATAAAAAACCTAGGGTTTTCAAAAAACGAATCGGTTTTTCTTAGAAAACCGGGGCGGCGGCGGGCGGCTACCTCGTCGGGGCTCCAGCGAAGTCCGGCGGCTCCGGCGGGGCTTCGGGCGGTGGCGGGGTGAGGTGGCGTCGGCGGTGACGGCGCGGCAGGTGTGGCAGGCGGCGGCGAGCGTTGCGGCAGGCGGCGGCGTGTGGCGGCTGCGGCGGCGGGGCGGTTGCGGCGGCGGGGCGGGGCGAGGCAAGGCGAGGCGGCAGGGTGGGGTGGCGGCGGCAGCTATTTAAGGAGGGGGGCATCCTGGCTTGGGGGAGGGGCGCCTCGGGAGGTGTGCTCCTCCCGGACTCGGCGGTGGCGGCGATCGGGACTCTGGTCCCGATCCAGTGCGGGAGACGGTTGCGCGGGCAGGCCGGCCTGGTTCGGCTGGGCTTCGGCCCAGTTGGGCACGCGGGAGCTTTTTTCTTTAAAACAGTTCCGCCGAAACTAAGAAAAATTCTGGAAAATAAAATAAAAATCTAAAAATGCCAAAACAAATTTTCACTGTCTAAATAAAATATTTAGAACAAGATGAACATTTTCTTGGCCCTAAAATGCAGTTTTGAAAAACATGCAATTTTCCCTAAATTCAAATAAAATAGCGAGAAGACTCCGAAATAAAATCTTACTTTATTTTTTCATTAAACCTTCAATATTTCTTTATTTTGGGAAAGTCATTTTATTCCCTCTCTCATATTTTATTATAGAAATAACTGAAGATAAAATAAATAAAATCAATGATCCTATTTTCAAAATTTGAGAGAAACCCAAATATGAAAATAATGAAATCCCCAACTCTCTCCGTGGGTCCTTGAGTTGCGTAGAATTTCTGGATCAGGCCAAAAGCAAATAAAATATGATATGCAGTGATGACCTAATGTATAACATTCCAAATTGAAAATTTGGGATGTTACAAACCTACCCCCTTAAGATGAATCCCGCCCTCGAGATTCGGGTTGGCTAGAAAATGGGTGAGGGTGGTCCTTCAGCAGTTCTTCCTCTCGCTCCCAGGTGTGTTCATCCTCGGTGTGGTGGCTCCACTGAACTTTGCTAAACTTGATAACCTTGCTGCGGGTGACTCGGCTGGCATACTCAAGAATCTTGACTGGTTTCTCCTCATAGGTCAAATCACTATCCAACCTAATTGCTTCCAGCGGCACTGTATCTCTTAGCGGTATGTCCACCATCTCCGCGTGGCACTTCTTCAACTGGGAGACGTGGAACACGTCGTGAGCTCCCGACAATCCATCAGGAAATTCCAACTTATAAGCAACTTCTTCCATGCGTCCCAAAACTTTGTAGGGTCCCACAAAGCATGGTGCTAGTTTTCCCTTAACTCCTCGGAGTGGAGATACTCAAAGATACACTCGGTCTCCGACTTCGTAAACTGTCTCCTTGCGTTTAGAATCTGAGTAGCTCTTCTGCCTGGACTGGGCTACCTTGAGCCTGTCGCAAATCAATTTCACCTTCTATTCATACTCCTTAATCAAATCCGGTCCAAACAACTAGCGGTCTCCAACTTCATCCCACGACAATGGGGTCCTGCACCTCCTTCCGTACAAGGCTTCGAAAGGGGCCATCTTCAAACTAGATTGATAACTATTGTTGTAAGAGAACTCTGCATATGGCAAATTGTCATCGCAGCTAGATCCATAACCTAGCGCACAAGCTCTTAGCATATCCTCCAAAATCTGATTGACTCTCATGGTCTGTCCATCTGTCTGCGATGAAAAGTTGTACTGAACTCTAGCCTGGTACCCAAAGTTTCGTGCAACTGATTCCAGAACTTTGAGGTAAACTAGGTTCCTATATCTGATACAATGCTCCTCGGAACTCCATGCAGACATACGATCCTGGTCATGTATATCTTTGCCAACTTAGCACTGGTGTAAGTGGTCTTTACTGGGATGAAATGAGCTACCTTCGTCAAGCGATCGACAACAACCCATATCGAGTCATAGCTTGAACGGGTCCTAGGTAATCCCGTGATAAAATCCATGCCTAGCTTATCCCACTTCCATTCGGGTATCGGCAATGGTTGTAGCAATCCTGCTGGCTTCTGATGCTTTGCCTTTACTTTCTGACATACATCACAAACTGCTACATACTCTGCAATATCCTTCTTCATTCCTGTCCACCAGAAAGTATCCTTCAAATCCAAATACATCTTGGTATTTCCTGGGTGAATCGAATATGGTGAATCATGGGCCTCCTGCAGAATCAACTTCCTGATCTCCAGGTCGTTAGGCACATAAACACGGTCTTCAAACCATAGGGTATCGTGCTCATCCTCACGAAATTCTTTAACTTTTCCTTTGCTCATCTTCTCCTTTATAGAGGCAACCTCCTTGTTAGTCTTCTGAGCTTCTCTGAGCTTATCCATCAAAGTAGACTGAATCTCCAATGCTGCTACATAGCCTCTCGGAACTATCTCCAAACATAGATCACGAAGGTTTTCGGCTAACTCCTTCGGTAAATCTCCCGTCATTAGTGTGTTGACATGGCTCTTACGGCTCAGCGCATCGGCTACTATGTTAGCCTTTCCGGGATGACAATGCAATCTCATATCATAATCCTTGATGAGCTCCAACCATCTCCTTTGCCTGAGATTTAGCTCCTTCCACGTGAAAAATATACTTCAAACTCTTGTGATCCGTGTATACTTCACAATGGTTTCCAACAAGAAAATGTCTCCAAGTCTTCAATGCGTGCACTACGGCTGCTAAGTCCAAATCATGTGTGGCATAATTCAACTCATGAGGTTTCAGCTGTCGTGAAGCATATGAAACAACTCTTCCCTCCTACATAAGCACTGCTCCAAGTCCTCGACATGAAGCGTCACAATACACCTCATAATCCTTGCTCTAATCTGGCAGAATCAACACTGGTGATGTAACCAAACGTTTCTTCAACTCCTGGAAACTGTCCTCACATTCCTCAGTCCATTTGAACGTGGTATCCTTCTTCAACAACTCCGTCATAGGCTTCGCAATTTTTGAGAAATTCTCTATAAATCTCCGGTAGTATCCTGCAAGTCCAAGAAAACTCTGGATCTCTCCAACTGTTGTTGGTGCTTCCCAAGTTGTCACAGCGACAACCTTCTCCAGATATAACGTGTCCGAGGAATCCAATTTCCTTCAACCAAAACTCACATTAGCTGAACTTGGCATATAGCTGATGTTCTCTGAGCTTCTCAAGTACCAAACGCAAATGCTCCTTATGCTCCTCTTCATTCTTTGAGTAGACCAAAATATCATCAATGAACACCACGATGAACTTATCCAAAAACTCCATAAACACCTTGTTCATCATGTTCATGAAATATGCAGGTGCGTTAGTCAGACCAAATGGCATAACGGTATACTCGTACAACCCATACCTGGTGGTAAAAGCCGTCTTAGGTATATCCTGCTCTCGAATTTTCAACTGACGGTATCCTGATCATAGATTGATCTTGGAAAATACCTTAGCTCCTTGCAATCGATCAAACAGATCATTGATCATCGGCAGTGGGTACTTGTTCTTGATTGTTACTTCATTCAATCCTCGATAATCAACAACCATCCTTAATGATCCATCCTTCTTCTCCACTAGAAGTACTGGAGATCCCCAGGGCAAAGAACTTGGGTGAATATATCCTTTATCCAATAATTCTTTAATCTGTTTATTAATCTCCTCCAAATCTTTTGCGGGCATCCTGTATGGTCTCTTAGATATGGGCCCTGTGCCTGGCAAAAGCTCAATCAAAAACTCAATATCTCTATCCGGTGGAATGCATGGCAACTCCTCTAGAAATACGTCAGGGAAATCCTTCACCACTAGTACTTCCTCCTACACAACTCCTGATAAGGAATTTACTTGAGTCCTCTTCGGCACATGCCAGGATACATACTTGATCCTTCTTCCTTCTGGCGTGGTAAGCAAAATTGACTTACTGGCGCATTCAATGTTCCCTCCATATTTGATAACCAATCCATGCCTAATATCACATCCAATCCTTGAGATTCCAATACTATTAGGTCTGAGGGAAATACATAGTTACCAATCCTTAATGGTAACCGATCACACCAGAGACTAGCCATATACTCTGCTCCAGGCGAGGTTACTAACATGGGTGACCTAAGGGCTTGGGTTGGCAGTTTATATTTATCCACAAATCCCCTTGAGATGTATGAATGCGATGCACCAGTATCAAAAAGGACGAGTGCAGTAAATGACTTAACCAAAAACTTGCCTATTGCTACATCTAGCTGAGCTTCAACCTCCTCCACGTTAACGTGGTTCACCTGTCCCCTATTGAAAGGGTTCGGCTTCTTCCCAGAGCTTACATTGCCATTTCCATTTTGGGCTTTAGGACATTCATTGGCATAATGTCCAGTCTTCTGGCACTTATAGCAAGTGACTTGGCTCAGGTCTCTCTTGGCTGGTGTTGATGGGTTGGTACGGTTCTGGCCGTGCTTCCTCCATTCCCATTACCATTCTTGGGGCCATTATGATTGTGCAAGCTACCTCCTCCATGGGTATGCTGAAAATGTCCTCCCGGTTTAGGGGTAAAACGTGGCTTCTGCTGAGCTCCAGAATTGTACTTCCCTTGCCCATACTTCCTCTTGCGGTTTTCATTCTGCTGCTGCTTCCCTTCAATCATAAGAGCATGATCTACCAACTCCTGGTGGTTGTTGAAGCTTGCTACCATCAACTGCATGCTCAACTCATCATTCAGTCCTTCCAGAAACTTCTCTTGCTTAGCTGCACCCATAGCAACGTCATCTGGGCATAACGTGCTAGCTTACTAAAGTCATCCACATACTGGCCAACTGTCCGTCTTCCTTGGCGCAAGTTGCGAAACTCACGCTTCTTCATGGCCATAGCTCCTGCTGAAACATGGGCTGTACGGAAAGCCTGTTGAAATTGGTCCCATGTCATCATGGCTATAGGGTAGGTGACAGTGTAATTCTCCCACCATGATGCTGCTGGTCCATCCAACTGATGTGCGGCAAAGCGCACCTTCTCAGCATCAGCACATCCTGTAGTGGTTAACTCCCTTCCAATCTGGCAGAGCCAATCATCTGCTACTATAGGCTCGGTGCTACTGGAGAACACCGGTGGATTCAGCCTAAGAAAACGGGTTAAGTGATCAACAGGTGGTGGCAGTGGTGGGTTGTTGTTGTTGTTGTTGTTCCCTTGATTCTAATTCTGGACTAGCAACTGCATCAAGGTATTCTGCTGCTGGATTAACTAACTGAGCTCAGGTGGGAAAGCAAATCCATTGTCACATCTCGGAGGCATCTGGGGGTTTAGAAAGGATGAGAATATAGAATAGAATGAGGTCTATAGAAAAAACACTACCCATATGCACATGAGGTATATGCAAACAAAATCACTTTACTCAAATCAAACAAGGCATACAATGGTCTATCTATCATTACAAAAGTGCTCGGGCTATACTAGATACATGGGGGAATACTACTACTGTTATGGTGGTCGACTAGAAAAACTGCTCCGATGAAGACTCCATGATATCTGCTCCAGCTTCATCAACATAGTCATCATCGCTATCGTCTGGGTCTGAGTCGGTGTCGTCGAGGATGATGTAGTTCTCTGGACAAGTGCAATCTTCGTCTTCTCCTCCAGTCGCAGGAAATCCCATGAATACTTTTAGCTTCTTCTTCAGATCTTCGTTCTTCTCCACGAGTGTTGCTATTTCCTCCTCATATCCATCGCATGTAGACTTGAGTTCTTCTTCCAGCTCCGTGATCTTGGTCATGGCCTTCTTCAGGTCTATCATGCCTGCACACATCTGGTTCTCCTGGCGTCGAATGTGCTGGTTTAACTCCTGGATAAAAGCTGCAATTGATCTATCCTTCCTGGTGCTGATCATCTCCCATTGCTCATCTCGGCGCCCACAAATCTGGTAGATAGTATCCTTGAGATCCTTGTGGTAGACTTCTCCAATAGGTCCCATAGTGATGTGGGCTGCCATGCTCTTTCCTAGACTCCAGGTTGGTGCGTCAAAGGAAAACTCTATGGGCTCAGTGACGGGCATAAACGTCCTTCTTGGAACTTGAACTTGAATCATCCAGCGCTCCTCTTCAGGTAGAGTGGCGTTGTAGGTTCCGTTGAAGCTTGGTACTCCGATGTTCAGGTATCTAGTGACTTCCTTCAAGTGACATCCAAAGGGTGTATCTTCATCCGGTTGCGTGAACTTGTTCCTTGCATCCGCCATCATAAAAAGAGCAGAAAAGAGGAGGAGTTAGAAATGAGAAGAGGGAGTAGTGATCTAGGGCTTTAGCTTAGTGGTCGTGTCCTACAGTCAGCGTGTGCTCTGCTACCATCTTGTAGCGACCAGACCTCAAACAGACTGATCTCTGTGCTTTAGTGTCATCCCTGGATCAGTAATGCTGACACGCACAGTACTTGAAGGATTTATAACAGAGTAGCAATCACACACTTATTACATCGAATGTCTCAAAAGAGAACTTATTACAATAAATATGGCTTAAGGCCATCTAATAACGACAACACCGGAAGGCTTGGAAGATAAGTGAGTCCATCAACTCCAACGGCATCACTGAGTATAGAACCACGACCTAAAGGCACCTTACTCGTCGTCTGAAAAGTCTGCAACATGAACGTTGCAGCCCGAAAACGGGTCAGCACATGGAATATGCTGGCAAAGTAACACATGGAGAACAATGAAGGAATAAAGCTATACTACATGCATATATGGTTGGTGGAAAGCTCTATGGTTACAATTTTTGCATAAAGCCAATTTTACCCTACTGCAAAGGAATAAATTTTTACTTAACTATCATGGTGGTTGTTGAACATTAAGAAGATAGACATCCTCTCAATCCCAATTAAGCATTAACATTAAAACCCAACAATATAAATTAAAGTAACGTGATGAGATTCACATGATAATCCAAGTACTAGATACTCAAGGCGTCCATAACCGTGGACACGGCTAACCATGATTAGATTATACACTCTGCAGAGGTTTGCGCACTTTTCCCCACAAGACTCGATCTCCTCCGTTGGGATTCTCGCACTACATGATGTTTGAGAAACGGATGACCGAGACATAGTCTTTCAGAGGCGCTAGCACCTTACGATTGGGTAGACAGTACCAACCTACATCCCCTACATCTGCTAGTCTACCACTATAAGAGTTCGCATGACTTAGTCAACTATGCTAGAGCCCATAGTAGCTTGTGCACATGGAAGTTTCTAGTATGAAAAATCTCATGATCCCTTTGAGCCTGGGTGGCGGTCCATAAAGAAAAACAGGCAATTGCTGGAATACCCAGGTGCCTCAATCCACCCAGATGTGTGTTTAAGTTGCCACCTTAAATAAACCATTAATTTAACAATCTCACAGCTGCCATGGACACACTCACCCAATCCAGGTCTACTAGCATAGCATGGCATAAAAGCAAACGTAGAAGTAAATCCCAAGGGTTTGATAATAAAATAGGTAATAGGTACTACCTCATCTACTTCCCAAAACCCACATATTAATCAAATCCTAATCATGCAATTGTTTGAGGATTGATCTAATGCAATAAAAACTGGGTAGTGAAGAGGTATGATCAAAGTGTTACTTGCCTTGCTGATGATCCGCGAAACCTAGAGATTCAAAGTAGCAAGCGGCGCACTTCGGGTACTCTATCGCAAACAAACAAGCATACAATAAGTACTCATCTAATGCACGGGTAAAACTCAAATAAGAGATCTGACCAGAAAGTTCAACTTAAGAACTCCGGTTTGCAAAAAGAATCAAATCGAACGAAGCAAGGAAAGTCAAACGGCGAAAGAAACAAGCTTCGTTTACTAATGTGGATCTAAGTCAAATTTTACAGAAGCAAAAACTTGCTTGAGTTGGTTAAACGGAAAGAGGGTTTCGAGACGAAACTCTAGACGCTTGAATCGCCTGATTCTGATAAACGAGCGAAAAGATAAACTAAAACAAAAATCGGATCAGAAATCGCAATCAGAAATTATCACGAATAAATCCGAGAAAAAGAAAAACTGACGAACAGATTAACGTACCAACATTCGTTAACTATAACTAAACAGTGAACGCGTTCTTTAGAACGAATGAATGAGCGAATGCTCGCTAAAAAAAGAACCGATAAACCCGATCTAATAAAAATAAAAAAACCTAGGGTTTTCAAAAAAACTGAATCGGTTTTTCTTAGAAAACCGGGGCGGCAGCGGGCGGCTACATCGTCGAGGCTCCGGCGAACTCCGGCAGCTCCGGCGGGGCTTCGGGCGGTGGCGGGGTGAGGCGGCGTGCGGCGGCTGCTGCGGCGGGGTGGGGTGGCGGCGGCGGCTATTTAAGGAGGGGGCGTCCTGGCTTGGGGAGGGGCGCCTCGGGAGGTGTGCTCCTCCCGGACTCGGCGGCGGAGGCGATCGGGACTCCGGTCCCGATCCGGTGCGGGAGACGGTGGTGCAGGCGGGCCGGCCGGGCTCGGTTGGGCTTCGGCCCAGTCGGGCGCGCGGGAGCTTTTTTTTTAAACAATTCCGCCGAAACTAAGAAAAATTCTAGAAAGTAAAATAAAAATCTAAAAATGCCAAAACAAATTTTCACCGTCTAAATAAAATATTTAGAACAAGATGAACATTTTCTTGGTCCTAAAATGCAGTTTCGAAAAACATGCAATTTTTTCCTAAATTCGAATAAAATAGCAAGAAAACTCCGAAATAAAATCTTACTTCCTTTTTTTCATTAAACCTTCAATATTTCTTTATTTTGGGAAAGTCATTTTATTCCCTCTGTCATATTTTTATTATAGAAATAATTGAAGATAAAATAAATAAAATCAATGATCCTATTTTCAAAATTTGAGAGAAACCCAAATATGAAAATAACGAAATACCCAACTCTCTCCGTGGTCCTTGAGTTGCGTAGAATTTCTGGATCAGGCCAAAAGAAAATAAAATATGATATGCAGTGATGACCTAATGTATAACATTCCAAATTGAAAATTTGGGATGTTACAATTGATATCTCCTGCCTTAGGGTTTTCTTGATAAAAACTTTGAATTTTAACGCTCCATGTTCTGGTCTTTCTCCGACATACCTTGATCTCGTGTATTGACAACTTCAATAGTCTGATAAGTTCCATAGGGGTAGCCTTCCTATCGTCATACCAATCTGGAAATTCTTCAGAGCCTTCAAATTTTCCTAGTCTTCGGAGTCTTCAACCGTCGTAGTTTCATTATTATAATGCTCCGTAAAATCCTCTTCATTCCGAAGTGGTCTTTGTTGTTCGATATCTTGTACTCCTTGGAGTGGTCTCATCAGTTGAATCTTCGAGTGGTCAAAAGGGGAAAGGGGGATGGTCTCACTAAAAGGGAATATTTGAATAAGCTCAGAAGAGAAAAGAGGTAAAAGATCTTTTTGAAAATGAAATTTTAGAAAAATCTTCCCTATGGGCTTGCCAGTTTCTAGGGGTCACGTCCTACAGTCAACATGTGCTCTGTTACCATCTTGTAGCGACCCGACCTTAGACGATCAAGTCTCTGTGCTTAAGTGTCATACCTGGATCGGTATGCTGACATACGCAGTACTCGAGGATTTATAATAGAGGTAAATCACATGTATAAAGTAACATAAATACTATACCTCAATCCATATAGCAGAAGTAACAACAAGGTTGTGGATTCCCATCAACACCAATGGCAAAGTTGAGTGTAGAAATCGTAACCCTAACGTATCACTTACTTGTCGTAAGATTTTCCTGCAACATGAGATGTTGCAGCCACAAAGGGTTAGTACATTGAATGTACTGGCAAATTCACACCATAGGATAATGATAACTATCACTACATGCATATTTGTCTAGTGGAGGCTATATGGTTATAATGTTTTTGTGAAAAAGCCAATTATTTCCTACAACAAAGGAATATATTTTATTTCACATCATGGTAGTTGAACAACATTGAGAAGGTTCCTCCAACTCAATCCCAATTAAAAGTTAACAACCCAACAAATTAATTCAGTAAAGTGACGAGATCAATATGATAATCCAAGAACCAGATACTCAAGATGTCCATAACCGGGGACACGGCTAATCATGATTAGTTTGTACACTCTGCAGAGGTTTGCATACTTTTCCCCACAAGACTCGATCCTCCGTTGGATTTCTCGCACTACATGGTGTTTAAGAAACAGATGACCAAGACACAGTCTTTCAGAAACATTAACTCTTTACTTTGGGTGGATAGTTACACCTACTTTCCCCTACATCTGCTAGCCCACCACTAAAAGAGGTCATTCAACATACTCAACTATGCTAGAGCCCATAATAGCTTGTGGGTGCACACGGAAGTTTCTAGCATGAATAATCTTATGATCCCTTTGAGCCTGGGTGGTATTCCATAGGGTGATCACACGGGTCCTCCGGGATCCCCTTGGGCAAGCACTGGGTTCTCCAGGTGCCTGGGCAGACCACTGGGTGCTCCAGGGTGCCCTTACCATTCCACCAAGATGTGTATTAAAGTATCCACCTTAAGTTAACCATTAAATAATTACTCTCACATCTGTCATGAATCACTCAACCAATCCACGTCTACGAGCTTATGAGAGTAGTATGAGCATAACGTAGAAGTAACTCCCAAGGTTTGAATGCAGCACAATAGGTTCCTACCTCATCAACTACTTCCCAGTACCCACATGTTATCAAGTCCTAACCATCCAGTATTCGAGGGTTGAAACTAATGCATAAAAACTGGGTATGAAAGGGATGTGATCAAAGTGTGAACTTGCCTTGTACATTTGATGAAGATGATTCGCACTCATAGCTCTTGATAGTTCTACTCGTCACACTCCGGTCAATCAATCATAAGCAATCACTCAAAAGATCGGAAAGAACGAAGAAGACAATTCAGAAAACATCAAAACCAAGCAAATAACCCTTGCAACATAAAACAATTTCTAACAGTAACAAAATTATGTGAATTTGGCCTTATCAAAAAGTTTAGTTCAAGAGCTTCGATTTGCAAAAAGAATCATCTAAATCGGAGCTACGGAACTCAAGTTATGATCAAACGAAGTTCAAATACAAATCTATTTGAATTCAAATTTTAAACTTTCAAAAACGTGCTTGAGTTGAATTACTAGATAGAAGGGATCATAACAAAGAAGTGGGTGTTGGTTTCCTTGGATTTGGACAAATGGGTAAAAAGTAGTAACCGATTGAAGTCCAGGGACTAATTTGTGAGGAAAATTTATCATGAATAGGTCCCTGACCGAAAATAAAAAGAAAAAGAAAAAAATTCCTATCGAACGCACGTTCGCTGCAGAACGCTAACGAACGAATCCGTTCGCGGTGAAGACCTAACCAGTGCATGTTCTCTAAATAAATAAACCTAAACAAAAACCGGTTACCGTTAAAGAAATCCTAACTAAAACGAAAAAACGGCGGTTACCGCCGACGGCAACGGCAGCAAGACAAACGGCGGCGGCAGCTTCGTCCTCGGCAGCGGGGCAAGGCATGGGTGGCTCCGGCGGTGGCGCGGTGCAGCGGCTGCGCGGGGCAGGTCGTTGCAGCGCGGGCGGCGGCAGGAGAGCTCCGGCGGCGGCGCGGTAAGGCGAGAGGTGGCGGTGGCTCGGGTGCGAGTTTGGGAGGAGGAGAGACGGGGCTTCGACTCCGTATTTAAAGGAGGGGGCCAACGAGGCTTGCGGGAGGGCAAGGTGAGGCGGTGGAGGAGTCTGCGACGACTATGGCGGCATCCAACGACGTGCGGAAGTCGAACTCCGGCTCGGGGAGGGAGATAACCGCGAGGTGGGCTGGGCCGCGGCCTGCTTCGGGCGCGCGCGGGGGGAAGTGGGCTTCGGGGAGGCACGGCTGGCTGGGCTTCGGCCCAGTCTTTCTTTTTTTAGAACAATTTTGGCAAAAATAAAAATAAAACCAAATAAACTAAAAATATACTATAGGCATATTATATATTAAAATTTTCACAAAAAGATTTTCAATGACGTGAACATTTTTCTAACATCAAATAAAATCCGCAAAAATTTAAATAAAGCAAAGAGTGCTACTAGTGCAATAAAACCCAGTAAAAAATCATTTTAAAAATACCAAAATGGTTTCAAATTTATTTCTCTCCAATTTTCTACTATAGGGAATCATGTTACCCTATTTTGTATATTTATTTTTGGACAAAAATAATTTGAATAAAAGTCAAATTACTCCAAATTGAAAGTAATTTCAAAAGGATTTTAAATTTGATCCTTTTAAACTTCCAACTCATATTTCATATGTTTTGTAGAAGTCATTTTATCTTCTCTCATGAAAATCATTGAGTTGCTTAAAGTTTCTGAATTGGAAAAAATAAATTTCCAAATGGAATTCAAGTCTTTTCAAAACCCTTTTCATTTATTTAAATGGAAGAACTCATGTCATCTTCTCTCTAAGGTGTTGTATTTGAAAAGAATTTGAATTCACGGAGATCACAAATGCAAAATGAAAGTTTGGGAAAGTCCTTTTATTCCCTCTCATTTAACTTTCATAAAGAAATTTTCAAATTTCACTCAATTTCACACAAGCAATCAAGCAAACAATCAAAACTATCTATTTAATATAACATTCCAAAATTTAGAATTTTGGGATGTTACAACGTCGACTACATGGCACTTCACCATTATTTGGGCCTAGTGGAAGGGATTGGGAAGTAATAAGTATATGATGGGTTGCTAGAGTGACAGAAGCTTATATCCTAGTTTATGCGTTGCTTCGTAAGGGGCTGATTTGGATCCATATGTTTCATGCTATGGTTAGGTTTACCTTAATTCTTCTTTCATAGTTGCGGATGCTTGTGAGAGGGGTTAATCATAAGTGGGAGGCTTTTCCAAGGAAGGGCAGCACCCAAGCACCGGTCCACGCACATATCAAATTATCAATGTAACAAACGCGAATCATAGGAGCATGATGAAGACTAACTTGACAGTAATTCCCATGTGTCCTCAAGAGCACTTTGCATTATATAAGAGTTCGTCCAGGCTTGTCCTTTGCTACAAAAAGGATTGGGCCACCTTGCTGCACCTTGTTTACTTTTATTACTTGTTACCCATTACGATTTGCCATATCATAAAACTATTTGTTACCAATAATTTCAGTGCTTGCACATAATACCTTGCTGAAAACCACTTGTCATTTCCTTCTGCTCCTCGTCGGGTTCGACACACTTACTTATCGAAAGGACTATGATAGAGCCCCTATACTTGTGGGTCATCAAGACTCTTTTCTGGCATCGTTCCCGGGGACTGAAGCGCCTTTGGTGAGTGGAATTTGGTAAGGAAACATTTATATAGTGTGTTGAAATTTACTGTCACTTGTTACTATGGAAAATCATCCTTTGAGGGACTTGTTCGGGGTATCTTCACCTTGACCGGAAGAACGAAGGGTTTCTCCTCAACCTATTGCACCTACTGAAAATATTTATTATAAAATTCCTTCAGGTATGATAGAGAAACTGCTAGCTAATCTTTATGCAGGAGATGGAACATTACACCTGATATGAACCTAATCTATGTGGATGAAGTTTGTGGATTATTTAAGCTTGTAGGTATGCCCAAGGATGTTGTCAAGAAGAAGGTTTTCCCTTTATCTTTGAAGGGAAATGCATTGACATGGTATAGGCTATTGGATGATATTGGATCATGGAACTACAACCGATTGAAATTGGAATTTCATCAAAAGTTTTATCATATGCATCTGGTTCATCGTGATCGGAATTATATATATTATTTTTGGCCTCGTTGAAGGAGAAAATATCACTCCAGCTTGGGGGAGGCCTAAGTCAATGTTATATTCATGCCCCAGTCATGATCTCTCAAGAGAAATTATTATTCAAATTTTTATGCTCGACTTTCTCATAATGATCGATCCATGCTCGATACTTCTTGTACTGGTTCTTATATGAAGAGGGATACTGAATTCAAATGGTATTTATTGGAAGGAATTAAACACAACTCCAAAGATTGGGAACTCGACAAAGGTAAGGAGTCAGGTATAAACCTTAAGTTTGATTGTGTCAAATCTTTTATGGATACCGATCTTTTTCATGATTTTAGCACTAAATATGGACTTGACTCTAAGATAGTAGCTTCTTTCTGTGAATCTTTTGCTACTCATGTTGATCTCCCTAAGGAGAAGTGGTTTAAATATCAACCTCCCATTGAAGTTAAAGTAGTAGAACCTATTAAAGTTGAAGAAGAAACTATTACTTATAATGTTGATCCTATTGTTCCTACTGCTTATATTGAGAAACCGCCTTTCCCTGTTAGAATAAAGGATCATGCTAAAGCTTCAACTGTGATCAACAAAAGTTATACTAGAACACCTACACCCCTGAGAAAATTAAAGTTGAACTTAGTATTGATATGGTTAAAGATCTCTTGGTTGATAATTTTGATGGGCATGTTATTTATTTCTGTGATGAAGCTGCTAGGATTGCTAAACCAGATATGAAAGATAAAAATAGACCTCTTGTTGGCATGCCTGTTGTTTCTGTTAAAATAGGAGATCATTGTTATCATGGCTTATGTTATGTGGGAGCTAGTAAGAGTACAATTCCTTGTACCTTATATAAAGAAATTATGAATGATATTGCACCTGGTGAGATAGAAGATATTGATGTCACTACTAATCTTGCCAATAGAGATACTGTATCACCAATTGGGATTGTTAGAGATGTTGAAGTCTTGTGTGGGAAGATAAAATATCCTACTGATTTTCTTGTTCTTTCTTCCGCACAAGATAATTTTTGTCCCATTATATTTGGTTGGCCTTTCTTGAATACTGTTAATGCTAAGATAGACTACGAGAAAGATGTTGTTACTGTTGGTTTGGGGGATATGTCTCATGATTTTAATTTCTCTAAATTTTGTAGACAACCCCATGATAAAGAATTGCCTAGTAAGGATGAAATTATTGGTCTTGCTTCTATTGTCGTGCCTCCTAATGATCCTTTAGAACAATATTTTCTAGACCATGAAAATGATATGTTTATGAATGAAATAAGGGAAATAGATGAAGTATTCGTTAATCAAGGACCTATTTTGAAACACAATTTGCCTGTTGAAATCCTTGGGGATCCTCCTCCACCTAAGGGTGATCCCGTGTTTGAGCTTAAACAATTGCCTGATACTCTGAAATATGCTTATCTTAATGAAAAGAAGATATATCTTGTTATTATTAGTGCTAACCTTTCAGAGTATGAAGAAAAGAAATTATTGAAAACTCTGAAGAAGAACCGTGCTGCTATTGGATATACTCTCGATGATCTTAAGGGCATTAGTCCCACTCTATGTCAGCACAAAATTAAATTGGAGAAAGATGCTAAACCAATTGTTGATCATCAACGACGATTAAATCCTAAGATGGTAGAAGTGGTATGAAATGAAATACTAAAGCTTCTGGAGGCAGGTATAATTTATCCTATTGCTGATAATCAATGGGTAAGTCATGTTCATTGTGCCCCTAAGAAGGGAGGTATTACTGTTGATCTGAATGATAAGAATGAATTGATTCCTCAAATAATTGTTATAGGTTATAAAATGGTAATTGATTTTCGGAAATTAAATAAAGCTACTAGAAAATATCATTACCCTCTACCTTTTATTGAACAAATGCTAGAAAGATTATCCAAGCATACACATTTTTTCTTTCTAGATGGTTATTCTGGTTTCTCTCAAATACGTGTGCCAAAAGATGATCAAGAGAAAACCACTTTTACTTTCCCTTTCGGTATCTTTGCTTATAGATGCATGCCTTTTGGTTTATGCAATGCACCTACTACCTTTGAAAGATGCATGACTACTATATTCTCTAATTTTGTGAAAAGATTGTTGAGGTTTTCATGGATGATCTTTCCATTTACAGAACTTCTTTTGATGATTTCTTAAGCAACCTTGATCGAGTTTTGCAGAGATGTGAAGAAACTAATCTTGTCTTGAATTGGGAGAAGTGTCACTTTATGGTTAATGAAGGTATTGTCTTGGGGCATAAAATTTCTGAAAGAGGTATTGAAGTTGATAAAGCTAAAGTAGATGCTATTGAAAAGATGTCGTGTCCTAAAGACATCAAAGGTATAAGGAGTTTCCTTGGTCATGCTGGTTTCTATAGGAGGTTTATTAAAGACTTCTCTAAAATTTCTAGGCCTCTCACTAATCTCTTTCAAAAAGATGTTCCTTTTGTTTTTGATGATGATTTTGTAGAAGCATTTGAAATACGTAAGAAAGCCTTAATTTCTACACCTATTGTTCGGCCACCTGATTGGAATTTACCCTTTGAAATTATGTGTGATGCTAGTGATTATGCTGTTGGTGCTATTCTAGGACAAAGAGTTGATAAGAAATTAAATGTTATTCAGTATGCTAGTAAAACTCTAGACAGTGCCCAGAGAAATAATGCTACCACTAAAAAGGAATTTTTAGAAGTTGTATTTGCATGTGATAAGTTTAGACCTTATATTGTTGATTCCAAAGTAACTGTTCACACTGATCATGCTGCTATTAAATATCTTATGGAAAAGAAAGATGCTAAACCGAGACTTATTAGATGGGTTCTCCTGCTACAAGAATTTGATTTGCATATTATTGATAGAAAGGGAGCTGAGAACCCCATTGTAGACAACTTGTCTAGGTTAGAAAATGTTCTTGGTGACCCACTACCTATTGATGATAGCTTTCCTGATGAACAATTAGCTGGCATAAATGCTTCTCGCACTGCTCCATGGTATGCTGATTATGCTAATTACATTGTTGCTAAATTTATACCACCTAGTTTCACATACCAGCAAAAGAAAAAGTTTTTCTATGATTTAAGACATTACTTTTGGGATGACCCACACCTTTATAAAGAAGGAGTAGATGGCGTTATTAGATGTTGTGTACCCGAGCATGAACAGGAACAGATCCTATGCAGGTGCCACTCTGAGGCTTATGGAGGGCACCACGCTGGAGATAGAACTGCACATAAGGTATTGCAATCCGGGTTCTATTGGCCCACTCTCTTTAATGATGCCCGTAAGTTTGTCTTGTCATGTGATGAATGCTAGAGAATTCGTAATATTAGTAGACGTCAGGAAATGCCACTGAACTATTCACTTGTTACTGAACCATTTGATTTTGGGGCTTTGATTATATGGGACCTTTACCTTCCTCTAATGGGTATACACATATTTTAGTTGTTGTTGATTAGGTTACCAAGTGGGTAGAAGCTATTCCAACTAGTAGTGTTGATCGTAACACTTCTATTAAGATGCTTAAAGAAGTTATTTTTCCGAGGTTTGGAATCCCTAGATATTTAATGATTGATGGTGGTTCACATTTTATTCATGGTGCTTTCCGTAAAATGCTTGCTAAGTATGATATCAACCATAGAATTGCATCCCCTTATCATCCTCAGTCTAGTGATCAAGTAGATTTGAGCAATAGAGAGCTTAAATTAATTTTGCAAAAGACTGTTAATAGATCTAGGAAGAATTGGTCTAAGAACCTTGATGATGCATTATGGGCTTATAGAACTGCTTTTAAGAATCCTATGGGCAGGTCTCCGTATAAAATGGTTTATGGAAAAGCAATTCACTTACCTCTTGAACTAGAACATAAGGCATATTGGGCTATTAAAGAGCTCAATAATGATTTCAAACTTGCCGGTGAGAAGAGGTTATTTGACATTAGCTCACTTGATGAATGGAGAACCCAAGCCTATGAGAATGCCATGTTGTTTAAAGAAAAAGTTAAAAGATGGCATGACAAGAGGATACAATCTTGGACATCTTTTGCAATTGTGAGCACTCACTAAAATATGACATGTTAAAAGTTGATGTTGTACAAGGAAGACAACATAATAGGTTATGTTTTCTTATATCCAAATAGAAGTTATATTGTTATGGATCATCCAACAAGTTGAGCTTGCCTTTCCCTCTTGCTACCTCTTGAGCACTGCATTGGTTTTCCTCGAAGAGGAAGGGATGATACAACAAAGTAGCGTAAGTATTTCCCTCAGTTTTTGAGAACCAAGGTATCAATCCAGTTGGAGGCTACGCACGAGTCCCTCGTACCTGCACAAAACAAATAAATCCTCGCAACCAACACGAATAGGGGTTGTCAATCCCTACAAGGCCACTTACGAGAGTGAGATCTAATAGATATGATAAGATAATATTTTTTGTATTTTTGTGATAAAGATGCAAAGTAAAAATAAAAGGAAATAACTAAGTAGTAGGAGATTAATATGATGAAGATAGACCCGGGGGCCATAGGTTTAACTAATGGCTTCTCTCAAGAGCATAAGTATTCTATGGTGGGTGAACAAATTACTGTTGAGCAATTGACAGAATTGAGCATAGTTATGAGAATATCTAGGTATGATCATGTATATAGGCATCACATCCGAAACAAGTAGACCGACTCCTTCCTGCATCTACTACTATTACTCCACTCATCGACCGCTATCCAGCATGCATCTAGAGTATTAAGTTCATGAAAACAGAGTAACGCCTTAAGCAAGATGACATGATGTAGAGGGATAGACTCATGCAATATGATGAAAACCCCATCTTGTTATCCTCGATGGCAACAATACAATACGTGCCTTGCTGCCCCTACTGTCACTGGGAAAGGACACCGCAAGATTGAACCCAAACCTAAGCACTTCTCCCATTGCAAGAAAGGTCAATCTAGTAGGCCAAACCAAACTGATGCAAAGATAACCAATCATACATAAAAGAATTCAGAGAAGATTCAAATATTGTTCATAGATAGACTTGATCATAAACCCACAATTCATCGGTCTCAACAAACACACCGTAAAAAGAAGATTACATTGAATAGTTCCCCACAAGAGAGGGGGAGAACATTGTATTGAGATCCAAAAAGAGAGAAGAAGCCATCTAGCTAATAACCATGGACCCGTAGATCTGAGGTAAACTACTCACACTTCATCGGAGGGGCTATGGTGTTGATGTAGAAGCCCTCCGTGATCGATGCCCCCTCTGGCGAAGCTCCAGAACAGGCCCCAAGATGGGATCTCGTGGATACAAAAAGTTGTGGCGGTGGAATTAGGTTTTTGGCTCCGTATCTGATTGTTTGGGGGTACGTAGGTATATATAGGAGGAAGGAGTACGTCGGTGGAGCAACAGGGGGGCCATGAGGGTGGATGGCGCGCCTGGCCGGGGGGGGGGGGTAGGTGCGCCCCCTACCTCTTGGCCTCCTCTTTTGTGTCTTGACGTAAGGTCCAAGTCTCCTAGGTCTTGTTCGTTGAGAAAATCACGTTCCCGAAGGTTTCATTCCGTTTGGACTCCGTTTGATATTCCTTTTCTTCGAAACCCTAAAACATGCAAAAAACAACAATTTTGGGCTAGGCCTCCGGTTAATAGGTTAGTCCCAAAAATAATATAAAAGTGGAAAATAAATCCCAATAATGTCAAAAACAGTACATAATATAGCATGGAGTAATAAAAAATTATAGATACGTTGGAGACGTATCAAGAATCCCCAAGTTTAATTCCTCCTCGTCCTCGAGTACGTAAATGATAAAAAAGAAATTTTGATGCGGAGTGCTACTTGGCATAATTTTAATGTAATTCTTCTTAATTGTGGTATGAATATTCAGATCCGAAAGATTCAAGACAAAAGTTTAATATTGACATAAAAATAATAATACTTCAAGTATACTAACAAAGCAATTATGTCTTCTAAAAATAACATGGCCAAAGAAAGTTATCCCTACAAAATCATATAGTCTGGCTATGCTCCATCTTCACCGCACAAAATATTTAAATCATGCACAACCCCGATGACAAGCCAAGCAATTGTTTATACTTTTGACATTCTTAAAACTTTTTCAAGTTTCACGCAATACATGAGTGTGAGCCATGGACATAGCACTATAGGTGGAATAGAATGGTGGTTGTGGAGAAGACAAAAAGGGAGAAGATAGTCTCACATCAACTAGGCGTATCAACGAGCTATGGAGATGCCCATTAATAGATATCAATGTGAGTGAGTAGGGATTGCCTTGCAATGGATGCACTAGAGCTATAAATATATGAAGACCTAGGGCATTTTGAAGAAGCCCATCATTGGAATATACAAGCCAAGTTCTATAATGAAAAATTCCCACTAGCATATGAAAGTGATAACATGAGAGACTCTCTACTATGAATATCATGGTGCTACTTTGAAGCACAAGTGTGCTAAAAGGGTAGTAACATTGTCCCTTCTCTCTTTTCTCTCTCATTTTTTTATTTGGGCCTTTTCTCTTTTTTATGGCCTCTTTTCTTTCTCTTTTTTTATTTTTCGTCTGGAGTCTCATCCCGACTTGTGGGGGAATCATAGTCTCCATCATCCTTTCCTTACTGGGACAATGCTCTAATAATGATGATGATCACACTTTTATTTTTCTTACAACTCAACAATTACAACTCGATACTTAGAACAAAATACGACTCTATATGAATGCCTCCGGCGGTGTACCGGGATATGCAATGAATCAAGAGTTACACGTATGAAAGAATTATGAATGGTGGCTTTGCCACAAATACGATGTCAACTACATGATCATGCTAAGCAATATGACAATGATGGAGTGTGTCATAATAAACAGAACGGTGGAAAGTTGTGTGGCAATATATCTCGGAATGGCTATGGAAATGCCATAATAGCTAGGTATGGTGGCTGTTTTGAGGAAGGTATATTGTGGGTGTATAATACCGGCGAAAGGTGCGCGGTATTAGAGAGGCTATCAAAGGTGGAAGGGTGAGAGTGCGTATAATCCATGGACTCAACATTAGTCATAAAGAACCCATATAATTATTGCAAAAATCTACAAGTTATCAAAGCAAAGTATTACGCGCATGCTCCTAGGGGGATAGATTGGTAGGAAAAGACCATCGCTCATCCCCGACCGCCACTCATAAGGAAGACAATAAAAAAATCATGCTCCGACTTCATCACATAATGGTTCACCATATGTGCATTCTATGGGAATCACAAACTTTAACACAAGTATTTCTCAAATTCACAACTACTCAACTAGCACAACTTTAATATCGCCATATTCATATCTCAAAACAATTATCAAGCATCAAACTTCTCATAGTATTCAACACACTCTTAAGAAAGTTTTATTATTAATCTTGTATACCAAGCATATTAAGACTTTAAGCAAATTACCATGCTTTTTAAAACTCTCAAAATAATCTAAGTGAAGAATGAGAGACCAATAGTTTCTATAAAACAAATCCACCACCGTGCTCTAAAAGATATAAGTGAAGTACTAGAGCAAAACTATATAACTCAAAAGATATAAGCGAAGCACATAGAGTATTCTAACAAATTCCAAATCATGTATGGCTCTCTCAAAAAGGTGTGTACAGCAAGGATGATTGTGGTAAACTAAAAAGTAAAGACTCAAATCATACAAGACGCTCCAAGCAAAAAACATATCATGTGGCGAATAAAAATATAGCTCCAAGTAAAGTTACCGATAGAAGTAGACGAAAGAGGGGATGCCTTCCGGGGCATCCCCAAGCTTTGGATTTTAGGTGTCCTTAGATTATCTTGGGGGTGCCATGGGCATCCCCAATCTTAGGATCTTGCCACTCCTTGTTCCATAATCCATCAAATCTTTACCCAGAACTTGAAAACTTCACAACACAAAACTTAAAGTAGAAAATCTCGTGAGCTTCGTTAGCAAAATAAAATAAAAGACCACTTCAAGGTACTGTAATGAACTCATTATTTATTTATATTCGTGATATACCTACTATATTCCAACTTATCTATGGTTTATAAACTATTTTACTAGCCAAAGATTCATCAAAATAAGCAAACAACACACGAAAAACAGAATCTGTCAAAAACAGAACAGTCTGTAGTAATCTATAGCTAGAGTAAGATCTGGAACCCAAAAAATTCTAAAATAAATTTCTGGACGTGAGGAATTTATCTATTAATCATCTTCAAAAATAATTAACTAAATATAACTCTCCAAATAAAAATGGCAGTAGTTCTCGTGAGCGCTAAAGTTTCTGTTTTTTACACCAAGTGTAACAAGACTTTCCCCAAGTCTTCCCAACGGTTCTACTTGGAACAAACACTAACTAAAAAAAAGCACAACCAAAACAGAGGATAGAAAAAATATTTATTAGTAAACAGGAACAAAAAGCAAGGAATAAAAATAAAATTGGGTTGCCTCCCAACAAACGCTATCGTTTAACGCCCCTAGCTAGGCATAACAAGCAAGGATAGATCTAGGTATTGCCATCTTTGGTAGGCAATCCATAAGTGGCTCTCATAATAGATTCATAAGGTAATTTAATTTTATTTATAGGAAAGTGTTCCATGCCTTTCCTTAATGGAAATTGGAATCTAATATTTCCTTCCTTCATATCAATAATTGCACCAATCATTCTAAGGAAAGGTCTACCAAGAATAATAGGACACGAAGGATTGCAATCTATGTCAAGAACAATAAAATCTACGGGTACATAATTCCTATTTGCAACAATAAGAACATCATTAATTCTTCCCATAGGTTTCTTAATAGTGGAATCCGCAAGGTGCAAGTTTAGAGAGCAATCATCAAAATCACGAAAACCTAACAAATCACACAAAGTCTTTGGAATCGTGGAAACACTAGCACCCAAATCACATAAAGCATATAATTGATGATCTTTAATTTTAATTCTAATAGTTGGTTCCCACTCATCATAAAGTTTTCTAGGGATAGAAACTTCCAATTCAAGTTTTTCTTCATAAGATTGCATCAAGGCATCAACGATATGTTTAGTAAACGCTTTATTTTGACTGTAAGCATGAGGAGAATTTAGCATGGATTGTAACAAGGAAATACAATCAATCAAAGAGCAATTTTCATAGTTAAATTCCTTGAAATCAATAATAGTGGGTTTAGCAACATCTAGGGTTTTAATTTCTTCAATCCCACTTTTATCAATTTTAGCATCAAGATCAAAAAATTCTGAATTCTTGGAACGCCTTCTAGGTAAAGGTGGATCATATTCAGTCCCCATCATTATCAAGATTCATATTGAAAAACAAAGATTTAATAGGGGACACATCAATAACTTTTAGATCTTCATCTTTATTTTCATAGGAACTAGAAGAACACGCTCTTATAAAGGCATCTTTCTTAGCACGCATCCTAGCGGTTCTTTCTTTGCACTCATCAATGGCTTTGAGAGACTCATTGATATCGTGCTTACATGGAATAGATCTAAGTTTCAAAGAATCAACATCAAGAGAAATTCTATCAAAGTTCCTGGCCAACTCATCAATCTTAAGCAATTTCTCTTCAATCAAAGCATTAAAATTCTTTTACGAAGTAAGAAATTCTTTAATATTAGATTCAAAATCAGAGGGCATCTTATTATAATTTCCATAAGAATTTTTGTAGGAATTACCATAATTATTAGAGGGATTACTAGGATAAGACCTAGGTTTGAAATTTCCTCTATACGCGTTGTTACCAAAATTGTTCCTACCAACAAAATTCACATCCATAGATTCATTATTATTCTCAATCAAAGTAGACAAGGGCATATCATTAGGATCAGAAAAAACACTCTTATTAGCAAATAATTTCATAAGTTCATCCATCTTTCCACTCAAAACATTAATTTCTTCTATCACATACACCTTTTTATTAGTAGATCTTTCAGTATGCCATTGAGAATAATTAACCATAATATTATCTAGGAGTTTGCTTCTCCTAAAGTGATTTCCATAAAAGTGCCTCCCGCGGCCGAATCTAAAAGATTTCTAGAAGCGAAATTCAATCCGGCATAAATTTTTTGTATAATCATCCACAAATTTAAACCATGAGTAGGGCAATTACGTATCATTAGTTTCATTCTCTCCCAAGCTTGTGCAACATGTTCATGATCAAGTTGCTTAAAATTCATAATATCGTTTCGAAGGGAGATGATCTTAGCGGGAGGAAAATACTTAGAGATAAAAGCATCTTTGCACTTGTTCCATGAATCAATACTATTTTTAGGCAAAGACAAAAACCAAGCTTTAGCACGATCTCTAAGCGAAAAAGTAAATAGCTTCAATTTAACAATATCAATATCCACATCTTTCTTCTTTTACATATCACACAAATCAAGGAAGCTATTTAGATGGGTAGCAGCATCTTCACTAGGAAGGCCGGAAAACGGATCTTTCATGACAAGATTCAGCAAAGCAGTATTAATTTCACAAGATTCAGCATCAGTAAGAGGAGCAATCGGAGTGCTAATAAAATCATTGTTGTTGGTATTGGTGAAGTCACACAATTTAGTATTATCTTGATCCATAGTGACAAGCAAGTAGACTAACACACAAGCAAACAAAAAGCAAGCGGGCAAAAAGAGGCAAATAGAGAAAGAGAGGGAGGATAGAGAGAGAGGGCGAATAAACCGGCAAGGATGAAGTGGGGGAGAGGAAAACGAGAGGCAAATGGAAAATAATATAATGCGGGAGATAAGGGTATGTGATGGGTACTTCATATGTTGACTTTTGCGTAGACCTCCATGGCAACGGCGCCAGAAATCCTTCTTGCTACCTCTTGAGCAATGCGTTGGTTTTCCCCGAAGAGGAAGGGATGATGCAGCAAAGTAGCGTAAGTATTTCCCTTAGTTTTTGTGAACCAAGGTATCAATCCAGTAGGAGGCTATGCGCGAGTCCCTCGTACCTGCACAAAACAAATAAATCCTCGCAACCAACGTGAATAGGGGTTGTCAATCCCTACACAGACACTTACGAGAGTGAGATCTAATAGATATGATAAGATAATATTTTTGGTATTTTTGTGATAAAGATGCAAAGTAAAATAAAGGAAAAGTAAAAAGCAAAGGAAATAACTAAGTAGTAGGAGATTAATATGATGACGATAGACCTGGGGGCCATAGGTTTCACTAGTGGCTTCTCTCGAGGGCATAAGTATTCTACGGTGGGTGAACAAATTACTGTTGAGCAATTGACAGAATTGAGCATAGTTATGAGAATATCTAGGTATGATCATGTATATAGGCATCACATCCGAGACAAGTAGACCGACTCCTGCCTACATCTACTACTATTACTCCACTCATCGACCGCTATCTAGCATGCATCTAGAGTATTAAGTTAAAAACAGAGTAACACCTTAAGCAAGATGACATGATGTAGAGGGATAGACTCATGCAATATGATGAAAACCCCATCTTGTTATCCTCGATGGCAACAATACAATACGTGCCTTGCTGCCCCTACTGTCACTGGGAAAGGACACCGCAAGATTGAACCCAAAGCTAAGCACTTCTCCCATTGCAAGAAAGATCAATCTAGTAGGCCAAACCAAACTGATAATTCAAAGAGACTTGCAAAGATAACCAATCATACATAAAAGAATTCAGAGAAGATTCAAATATTGTTCATAGATAGACTTGATCATAAACCCACAATTCATCGGTCTCAACAAACACACCGCAAAAAGAAGATTACATCGAATAGCTCTCCACAAGAGAGGGGGAGAACATTGTATTGAGATCCAAAAAGAGAGAAGAAGCCATCTAGCTAATAACTATGGACCCGTAGGTCTGAGGTAAACTACTCACACTTCATCGGAGGGGCTATGGTGCTGATGTAGAAGCCCTCCGTGATCGATACCCCCTCCGGCAAAGCTCCGAAACAGGCGCCAAGATGGGATCTCGTGGATACAGAAAGTTGCTGCGGTGGAATTAGGTTTTTGGCGCCGTATCTAATCGTTTGGGCGTACGTAGGTATATGTAGGAGGAAGGACTACGTCGATGGAGGAACAGGGGGCCCATGAGGGTGAAGGGCGCGCCTGGGGGGGAGTAGGCGCGCCCCTACCTCATGTCCTCCTCTTTTGTGTCTTGACGTAGGGTCCAAGTCTCCTGGGTCTTGTTCGTTGAGAAAATCACGTTCCCGAAGGTTTCATTCCGTTTGGACTCCGTTTGATATTCCTTTTCTTCGAAACCCTAAAACAGGCAAAAATAGCAATTCTGGGCTGGGCCTCCGGTTAATAAGTTAGTCCCAAAAATAATATAAAAGTGGAAAATAAAGCCCAATAATGTCCAAAACAGTAGATAATATAGCATGGAGAATCAAAAATTATAGATACGTTGGAGATGTATCACCTCTCATGATAGCCAAATTCTTTGCACCAAGTAGAGATACTACTTGTGCTTCCAAACATCCCTAAACCCAGTTTTGCCATGAGAGTCCACCATACCTACCTATGGATTGAGTAAGATCCTTCAAGTAAGTTCTCATCGGTGCAAGCAATGAAAATTGCTCCTTAAATATGTATGATCTATTACTTGAACAAAACAAGCTTTATACGAACTTGTTATATGGAAGAAATAAAAGCGACGGACTGCATAATAAAGGTCCTTATCACAAGCGGCAATATAAAGTGACTTTATTTTGCATTAAGATTTTGTGCATCCAGCCTTAAAAGCGCATTACAACCTCTGCTTCCCTCTGTGAAGGGCCTATCTTTTACTTTTATCTTCTACCCTTATACAAGAGTCATGGTGATCATCACCTTTCCTTTGTACACTTTTCCTTTGGCAAGCACTATATGTTGGAGAGATCTGGATATATATATATATATATATATATATATATATATATATATATATATATATATATCCACTCGGATGTAGGTTATCATAAAGTATTATTGTTGACATTACCCTTGACGTAAAAGGTTGGGAGGTGGAACTATAAGCCCCTATCTTTCTCTGTGTCCGATCAAAACTTTGAACCCATAAGTATCACGTGAGTGTTAGCAATTGTGAAAGATTAAATGATAGTTGAGTATGTGGACTTGCTGAAAATCTCTTATATTGACTCTTTCCGATGTTATGATAAATTGCAATTGCTTCAATGACTGAGATCATAGTTTGTTAGTTTTCAATGAAGTTTTCGATTCATACTTTATCTTGTGAATGAATTGTTACTTTAGCATAAGAAATTATATGGCATTATATGTTGATGTTCCAAAGATGATCATGATGCCCTCATGTCCGTATTTTATTTTATCGACACCTCTGTCTCTAAACACGTGGACATATTTTTCGATATCGTCTTTCGCTTGAGGACAAGCGAGGTCTAAGCTTGGGGGAGTTGATACTTCCGTTTTGCAACATGATTTTATATTGATATTTATTGCATTATGAGCTATCATTACACATTATATCACAATACTTATGCCTTTTCTATCTTATTTTATAAGGTTTACATGAAGAGGAGAATGCCGACATTTGGGATTCTGGACTGGAAAAGGAGCAAATATTAGAGACCTACTCTACACAACTCCAAAAGTCCTAAAACTTCACGGAGCATGTTTTTGGAATATATAAAAAATATTGGGCGAAGAAAGTACCAGAGGGGACCACCAGCCAGCCACAAGGGTGGAGGGCGCGCCCCCCGTCCTTGTGGGCCCCCTGGCAGGCCTCCTGTGCCCATCTTTGGCTATTTGGTGTGTTTTGACCTGGAAAAATTAGAAGAAAGTTTTCGGGACGAAGCGCCGCTGTCTCGAGGCAGAACCTAGGCAGAACCAATCTAGGGCTCTGGCGGAGCTGTTCTGCTGGGAAACATCCCTCCCGGAGGGGGAAATCGAAGCCATCGTCATCACCAATGAACCTCTCATCGAGAGGGGGTTAATCTCCATCAACATATTCACCAGCACCATCTCCTCTCAAACCCTAGTTCATCTCTTGTATTCGATCTTGGTCCCAAAACCTCAGATTGGTACCAGTGGGTTGCTAGTAGTGTTGATTACTCCTTGTAGTTGATGCTAGTTGGTTTATCCGGTGGAAGATTATATTTTCAGATCCTTAATGATAATTAATACTCTTCTAATCTTGATCATAAATATGTTTTCTGAGTAGTTACGTTTGTTCCTGAGGACATGGGAGAAGTCTTGTTATAAGTGATCATGTGAATTTGGTTTCGTTTGATATTTTGATGAGATATATGTTGTCTTTCCTCTAGTGGTGATATGTGAACGTCGACTACATGACACTTCACCATTATTTGGGCCTAGGGGAAGGCATTGGGAAGTAATAAGTAGATGATGGGTTGCTTGAGTGACAGAAGCTTAAACCCTAGTTTATGCGTTGCTTCGTAAGGGGCTGATTTGGATCCATATGTTTCATGCTATGGTTAGGTTTACCTTAATTCTTCTTTCATAGTTGCGGATGCTTGCGAGAGGGGTTAATCATAAGTGGGAGACTTGTCCAAGGAAGGGCAGCACGCAAGCACCTGTCCACCCACACATCAAATTATCAAAGTAACGAACGCGAATAATATGAGCATGATGAAAACGAAGTTGACAGTAATTCCCATGTATCCTCGGGAGCGCTTTGCATTATATAAGAGTTCGTTAGGCTTGTCGTTTGCTACAAAAAGGATTGGGCCACCTTGCTGCACCTTGTTTACTTTTAATACTTGTTACCCGTTACGATTTGCCTTGTCATAAAACTACCTGTTACCGATAATTTCAGGGCTTGTAGAGAATACCTTGCTGAAAACCACTTGTCATTTCCTTCTGCTCCTCGTTGGTTTCGACACTCTTACTTATCGAAAGTACTACGGTAGATCCCCTATACTTGTGGGTCATCACAGGCCTCATTGCCGACGTACTCTCGCCGGCCTCGTCCCCGACGGATTATGTCATTTCCAACCACATCAAGGCAAGCCAACACAACATCGGTTTTTCCGCAAGACCTCACCAAGCAGTCAAAGATGATGTGTTCGGTTCGACATCAACCATGATGCAGACAAGGTACCGATGGAACAATATGTTGAGGGCGCCCAAGGGATTGCACGCCTGGTGACCAGAGTGTTCCGCAGGTCAAATTCCTGAAGACATGCCACAACTATCGTCAAGACTACAGGACTCCACATGGGTTCTCATTCTTGAAGACAAAGGACTCTAACTCCAGATGCACTCAGGGGACTACTGATGGTGCCATAAACCAGGGGTAACCGACCTGCGGGGAACAAGGTCGCCAGGTTAGCCTCGGAGCCCTAGCTTGGGCCTCACGCCACCAACGGTGGGCTCCTCCAGAAGGATATACATTACTTGTACCCTAGTAGAATACTTGGGCGCCATGCCATGTAAACGGACTTGGGAACTTGTAACCCTAGCCCTCACCCATCCATATAAGGGGACGGAGGGGCATCCCAAGTCGGTATCTAATAGACCAACAAAGATCCAATCTCTCCCACCTCTCCATTAGACCTCAAACAGATCTTACACGTATATACCCGAGGGAGTCCTGGATTAGGGGGTCCTCGGGTGTCCGGGCTATTTGGTATGGGCCGGACTGATGGGCCATGAAGACACAAGCAAAACACTTTACCCCGTGTCTGGGTAGGACTCTCCTATGCGTGTATGGAAAGATTGGTGTCCGGATATGTTGTTTCCTTCCCCCACAAACTGACTCTGTACAACCCTAGGCCCCTCCGGTGTGTATATAAACTGGAGGGTTTAGTCCATAGAGGCTATCATAACTCTCATAGGCTAGACAGCTAGGGTTTAGCCATTACAATCTTGAGGTAGATCAACTCTTGTAACCCCCATATTCATCAAATACAATCAAGAAGGATGTAGGGTTTTACCTCCATTAAGAGGTCCCGAACCTGGGTAAACATTGTGTCCCACTTGTCCCTTGTTACCATCAATCCTCAGATGCACATTTTGGGACCCCCTACCCGAGATCTGCCGATTTTGACACCGACATTGGTTCATTCATTGAGAGTTCCATTGTGTTATCGATAGAGGGGTCGATGGCTCGCCTTGTCATCAATGATAATATCACTTCTGGAAGGAACCTAATTCCAGGACAGGTCCTCCAGCTCGGCAGTTTCACCATGGGTGCGCGCATGGCCGTCAAGCCAATGTTGGCCCCCACGATCGCCAAACATCACCTCCGCATTAGCCTCGAACACTCCGAAAAGATGGATCTGGCGGATATCTCGTCCTTGAATGAGATGCTAGTTCGCATCGCCACCCTGGGGCTTAAAATAGACTATGATCGGATCAGGTTCAAACCCGATCAGAGGGAAATCAAGTCCCCACCGATCACCCATCTGGTAGCGGCCGTCGAGGAATGGGCCGAAAACACTTCTTCCTCTAAGCTAAAGACCAGCTATGTCTGAATTTCTGAGCCCCTCGAGCCGGACACCCTCCCTCCGGATGAGACTTCACGTCCTCCGAACTCAAGGTCAAACACAGAGCCCGGAAAGCACCTGGATCTTCCCAGGCCCAAACTGGTGACCTCGTAGATTTTTCAAGCTCCAGATTCAATCTTGGGTTAGGATTCTGGTTTTAACCCACCCACCCACCACAATCAATACTCTCCAAGTAATTCAAGCCCTCCATACATATGTGACCTAATGTATGTTTGACAGCAACATCTGGAAATGGTCCATCACTTTGGGGCCAGATTCCTCCTTGTTAAAAACAAGATCAAAGATTGCTGCGACGATGAAGCAGATTCGGTTTTCTATTGTAATTGTACGGATGAGGGAATTCTTAACGCCCTCAACCGCTGCTGCATACAGACCTTCATGGAATTATCACACTTAGTACAGAAGTATTGTGCGATGGAAAGCATATGGAAGGTCCGGAAAGCCTGATTGGAACCTGCTGCCTTTAAGCGGTCCACCACACGGGCAAAACAGATACACCCCTACGAGGCATCCGACCATAAGCCCCTTGGCAAGAAAAACAAACCCCTCATGGGGAATAGAGTACTTCTTGACGAACTCCTCGACAAACCCTTTCGGATACATGCGACACCGAGTACCGAACCAACTCAGAGCCTGCGGGCATGCTGGGTACTCCGGCAAGTGGCTAAAAGCGGCGAGCCTATCCTCACCAACATTACTCTAGAGAAGCATTCTTCGAAGGATGATGATCTTAACGTCTTCATGGTCTTTGAGACCTTCTCCTCAAATAATCGGTGCAAAATGGTGCTCTGCGACCTTGCCGAAATCAACCAAGTAACCGCAATGAACTCTTGGAATGACACGGCCATAACTTTCACCTTTGACGACGAACCAAGGGCCCGATCAGTCCGAGCACCAGCCACCTTGGTCTTAAACCCAACTGTGGATGGCTTTCGACTCACCAAAGTGCTCATGGATGGCGGTAGCATACTTAACCTCATCTATGAGTACACGCTCGACAAAATGCAAATTGACAAGAATCGCATCGAGCAAAGCAGTACCACCTTTCGAGGCATCATCCCCAGTCGAGAAGCATGATGTTCAGGGAAAATCAAACAAGATGCAGTATTCGGCACGCCTAAGAATTACAGGTCCAAAGAGTTTCTCTTCCACGTGGCCCCCTTCAACAGCGGATATCACGCCCTCTTGGGGCAGGACGCCTTTCACGCTTCCAAACCATATCCTAGTACGGGTACATGAAGCTTAAAATGTTGGGGGCCAACGTATTGATCACTATCACTAGTGATCCGGATGTAGCACTCTGCACCGAAAACAAAACCGCATCCTTAGCCCTCGAGGCACTATCCGAAGCCCTTGCGGCTGAAGAACTAACCACCTTGAGATCCATGGTGGATAAAGACGATGTGATCCTCGATAAGAGGCCCAAATATACCTCTTTCAAACCAGCAAATGAAATAGTTAAATTTCAAGTTCACCCGACGGATCCCAATAGAATGCCGTCCATTGGAGCATAGCTGGATCCAATGGTCGATGCCGCTTTAAGCGCGTTCCTGCGCGAAAATTGGGACATCTTTGCCTGGCGCCCTTCGGACATGCCCGGAATCCCATGCAGACTGGCCGAACATAGCCTCAATATAATCAAGGGGTTCAAACCAGTCAAGCAAACGCTACAGTGATTTTCTGAACGCAAACGACAAGCTATGGGGAGGAGCTAGCCAAACTACTCGAGGTTGGGTTCATTAGAGAAATCAAGCACCCGACTGGCTACCCAACCTAGTCATGGTGCCGAAGAAGGATAAATCATGGCGCCTTTGTGTCGATTTCAAAGACCTTAATAAGGCTTGACCAAAGGACCCTTTCCCTCTGCCCCGCATTGACCAAATTATTGATGCAACCGTGGGACACGACTCATTGTGTTTCATTGATGCTTACTCTAGATACCATCAGATTAAGATGAAGGAGCCCGACTAGGCCGCAACGACATTTATTACCCCGTACGGGCCTTTTTGTCTCAACACTATGCCCTTCGGGCTTAAAAACATCGGTGCCACTTACCAACACATGATTCAAACATGCTTGGAAAAACAAATCGGCAAAACAGTGGAAGCATATGCGGACGACATGGTCATCAAGACTAAACACTTCAAATCATTGGTGGACGATCTCCGTCTCACATTTGACAACCTCCGAACATATGACATACAACTTAATCCGGAAAAATGTTTTTTCGGTGTTCTAGCTGGGAAACTGCTCGGATTCATTATTTAAAGTAGAGGAATTGAAGCGAACCTAGCCAAAATCTGGGTCCTGTCACAATTGGCCATGCCAACAAACCTACAGCAGGTCCAAAACTACCTGGGTGTGTGGCAGCCTTAAGCCACTTCATCTCCAGATTGGGAGAAAAGGCATTACCACTTTATCGACTGCTCTGATGCACCGATCACTTCGAATGGACATGTAACACCCACGATGCGATGTGACCATAGCCGGATTGGAAGAAATAAAAACCTTGCAAGCAGGCAACCCAATCCTAGCCGACCCGGGGGTTGGCGAGCCTATGTTAGTCCACATATCCATGACTCACCAGGTAGTGAGCGTCGTACTCATCGTTGAGCGAGAGGAAGAGGGACACAAATTCCCCATCCAGAAACTAGTATACTACGTATCGGTGGTTCTTACACCATGAAAATCCTGATACCCTCACTATTAGAAGAGAGCTTATGCGGCACTATTTTCAAGAGTGTTCGATCACAGTGGCATCCGAAGTACCACTCAATGACATCATAAATAATCGGGATGCCACCGGCCGCATAGCCAAATGGGCCATCGAGCTCTTACTATTTGAAATAACATCCAAGCCGTGCCGAGCTATTAAATCTCAGGTGCTGGCCGACTTCGTCGTTGAGTGGAAGGAAGCTGAGCTCCCTAAAGAGTACAGCACATACTCCAACTAGATCATGTACTTTGATGGCTCTAAAATGATAGTCAGACTGGGGGCTGGTGTCATTTTGACATCCTCTATGGTGGACAATGTCCGCTATGTGCTACAAATCATGTATACGAACTCTAATAATGCAGCCGAATACGAGGCACTTCCACACGACCTTCGAATGGCTGTCTCCATGGGCATACAATGCCTAGAGGTGCACGGGGATTCAAACATTGCGATATCCCAAATAAATGGAGGGTTTGACGAAAAAGATCCAAAAATGGGGGCATATCGAAATCTCGTACTCAAAATCTCAGCTCGGATCGAGGGGGTCGAGTTCCATCATGTTGCTCGAGACAATAACCAGGCAGCGTACATCCTTGCTCGAATGGGCGCCAACGTGATCCCGTCCCGCCTAACACCTTTGTAGAAAGGCTCTTTAAGCCATCCGTGGTATGGTAGGACGAGAGTGGAAATACTAATCTGGACCCTATCATACCCTCAACAACCGAACACAATACATATATCATAGGAGGTTCAGCCACCGAAATAACACCTTTCGCCCATGTAATCATGGTCGTTATTGCTCCATGGACCGAACCCTTCCTGGCCTACCTTAATAGGTAGGAGCTTCCTGATGATCAAAATGAGGCCCGCCGAATAGATCGGCGTTCTAAAGCCTATAAAGTTCACAAAGGTGAGCTTTACAAGAAAAGTGCTACTTGAGTTCTCCAAAGATGCATCTCTGAAGAGGAAGGACGGCAACTCTTGGCTGAAATACATGTTGGCCTAGGCGGCCATCACGCCGCAGCCCAGGCCCTTGTAAGCAAGGCCTTCCATAGGTGTTTCTTTTGGCCAATGGCGCGAGCAGACACACAAGCCCTTGTGCAACATTGCGTGGGATGTCAGCTTTTCGCCAATCAAAGTCATATGCCTCCCACCGCCCTGCGAACAATCCCCATTACTTGGCCCTTCGCGGTCCGGGGGCTAGATATGGTCGGACCCCTTAAAACGGGAATCCACAAGAAGAATTATTTACTCGTTATGGTAGATAAATTCACTAAGTGGATAGAGGCCAAACTAGTAAAAACGGCTGAAGCAGGACCAGTGATTGACTTTATATCTCGCGTGGTACACCGTTATGGTGTCCCGCACAGCATCATCACTCATAATGGCTCCAATTTCACAGCTGATGAGGTAAAAAACGGGTGTGCTAACTTGGGAATTAAGCTTGATTATGCATCCGTCTACCACACACAAACTAATGGTCAGGTTGAACTGGCCAATGATCTAATAATTAGCGGCATTAAACCCAGGTTGGTGTGCTCTCTGCAGGAGTCGGACAAGCATTGGGTCGAGGAACTTGATTCCGTACTCTGGGGGCATGCGGACTACGCCTAACCGCACAACCGGATACACACATTTTTGTAGGGGAATGCAGTAATTTCAAAAAAAATCCTACGCACACGCAAGATCATGGTGATGCATAGCAACGAGAGGGGAGAGTATCGTCTATGTACCCTCATAGACCGTAAGCGGAAGCGTTATGACAACGCGGTTGATGTAGTCGTAGGTCTTCATGATCGACTGATCTAGTACCGAAGATACGTCACCTCCACGATCTGCACACGTTCGGCTCGATGACGTCCCGCGAACTCACGATTCAGTAGAGCTTCGAGGGAGAGCTTTGTCAGCATGACGACGTGATGATGGTGATGATGTTGCTACCGGAACAGGGCTTCGCCTAAGCACCGCTATGCTATTACCGAGGTGAATTATGGTGGCGCGGGGCACCGCACATGACTAAAGATCAATGATAAACTTGTGTGTCCATGGGGTCCCCCCCGTATATAAAGGAGTCGAGGAGGGGAGGGGGCTGGCCTCTCTAGGTGCGCCCCAAGGGAGTCCTACTCGCACCGGGAGTAGGATTCCCCCCTTCCCTTTGTTGGTTCTAGGAGGGAAGGAAGGAGGAGGAAGAAGGAAGGAAAGGGGGGCCGGCCCCCTTTCCAATTCGGATTGGGCTTGGGGGGCGCCCCCTCCTTTGCTTCTTTTTCCTCTCTTCCACTAAGGCCCAATAAGGCCCATATACCTCCCGGGGGGTTCCGATAACCTCCCGGTGCTCCGGTATACTCCCGATTTCACCCGGAACCATTCCGATGTCCAAACATAAGCTTCCAATATATCGATCTCTATGTCTCGACCATTTCTAGACTCCTCATCATGTCCGTGATCAAATCCGGGACTCCGAACTACCTTCGGTACATCAAAAGACATAAACTCGTAATATCGATCATCACCGAACGTTAAGCGTGCGGTCCCTACGGGTTCGAGAACTATGTAGATGTGACCGAGACATGTCTCCGGTTAATAACCAATAGCGGAACCTGGATGTTCATATTGGTTCCTATGTATTCTACCAAGATCTTTATCTATCAAACTGCATAACTATATACTTTGTTCCCTTTGTCATTGGTATGTTACTTGCCCAAGATTCGATCGTCGGTATCCTCATACCTAGTTCAATCTCGATACCGGCAAGTCTCTTTACTCGTTCCGTAATGCATCATTCTGCAACTAACTCATTAGTCACAATGCTTGCAAGGCTTAGAATGATGTGCATTACCGAGAGGGCCCAGAGATACCTCTCCGATACACGGAGTGACAAATCCTATTCTTGATCTATGCCAACTCAACAAACACCATCGAAGACACCTGTAGAGCATCTTTATAATCACCCAGTTACGTTGTGACGTTTGATAGCACACAAGGTGTTCCTCCAGTATTCGGGAGTTGCATAATCTCATAGTCAGAAGAACATGTATAAGTCACGAAGAAAGCAGTAGCAATAAAACTGAATGATCATTATGCTAAGCTAACGGATGGGTCTTGTCCATCACATCATTCTCTAATGATGTGATCCCGTTCGTCAAATGACAACACATGTTGATGGCTAGGAAACTTAACCATCTTTGATTAACGAGCTAGTCAACTAGAGGCATACTAGGGACACTTTATTTGTCTATGTATTCACACATGTACTAAGTTTCCAGTTAATACAATTCTAGCATGAATAATAAGCATTTATCATGATATAAGGAAATATAAATAACAACTTTATTATTGCCTCTAGGGCATATTTCCTTCAGTCTCCCACTTGCACTAGAGTTAATAATCTAGTTCACATCGTCATGTGATTTAACACCAATAGTTCACATCTTTATGTGATTAGTTCACATCTCCATGTGACTAACACCCAAAGGGTTTACTAGAGTCAATAATCTAGTTCACATCGCTATGTGATTAACACCCAAAGAGTGATCATGTTTTGATTGTGAGAGAAATTTAGTCAAGGGGTCTGCCCCATTCAGAGTCGTATGTATTTTGCAAACTTTCTATGTCTACAATGCTTTGCACGGAGCTACTATAGATAATTCCTCCCACTTTCAATATGTATCTAGATCAAGACTTAGAGTCATCCAGATCGGTGTCAAAGCTTGCATCGACGTAACTCTTTACGACGAACTCTTTGTCACCTCCATAACCGAGAAACATTTCCTTATTCCACTAAGGATATTTTTGACCACTATCCAGTGATCCACTCCTGGATCACTATTGTACCCTCTTGCCAAACTTATGGTGAGGTACACAATAGGTCTGGTACACAGCATAGCATATTTTATAGAACCTATGACTGAGGCATAGGGAATGACTTTTCATTCTCTTTCTATTTTCTGCCATGGCCGGGTTTTGAGTCTTTACTCAACTTCACACCTTGCAACACAGGAAAGAACTCCTTCTTTGACTGTTCTATTTTGAGCTACTTCAAAATCTTGTCAAGGTATGTACTTATTGAAAATATATCAAGAGTCTTGACCTATCTCTATAGATCTTGATGCTCAATATGTAAGTAGCTTCACCGAGGTCTTTCTTTGAAAAACTCCTTTCAAACACTCCTTTATGCTTTCCAGAAAATTCTACATTATTTCCGATCAACAATATGTCATTCACATATACTTATCAGAAATGTTGTAGTGCTCCCACTCACTTTCTTGTAAATACAGGCTTCACCGCAAGTTTGTATAAAAACATATGCTTTGATCACTTTATCAAAGCATATATTCCAACTCCGAGATGCTTGCACCAGTCCATAGATGGATCGTTGGAGCTTGCTCACTTTGTTAACACCTTTAGGATCGACAAAACCTTCTGGTTGCATCATATACAACTCTTCTTTAAGAAATCCATTAAGGAATGTAGTTTTGACATCCATTTGCCAGATTTCATCAAATGCGGCAACTGCTAACATGATTTGGACAGACTTTTAAGCAATGATACGAGTGAGAAAATCTCATCATAGTCAACACCTTGATCTTGTCAAAAACATTTTGTGACAATTTGAGATTTGTAGATAGTAACACTACTATCATCATCTGTCTTCCTCTTGAAGATCCATTTATTCTCAATGACTCACCGATCATCGGGCAAGTCAATCAAAGTCCATAATTTGTTCTCATACATGGATCCCATCTCAGATTTCATGGCCTCAAGCCATTTTGCGGAATCTGGGCTTATCATCACTTCATCATAGTTCGTAGGTTCGTCATGGTCTAATAACATGACTTCCAGAACAGGATTACTGTACCACTCTGGTGCGGACCGTACTCTGGTTGACCTACGAGGTTCGGTAGTAACTTTATCTGAAGTTTCATGATCACCATCAGTAGTTTCCTCACTAATTGGTGTATGAATCACTGGAATTGATTTCTGTGATGAACTACTTTCCAGTTCAGGAGAAGGTACAATTACCTCATCAAGTTCTACATTCCTCCCAATCACTTCTTTCGAGAGAAACTTCTTCTTTAGAAAGGATCCATTCTTAGCAATGAATATCTATCCTTCGGATCTGTGATAGAAGGTGTACCCAACAATTTCCTTTGGGTATCCTATGAAGATGCATTTCTCCGATTTGGGTTCGAGCTTATCAGGTTGAAACTTTTTCACATAAGCATCATAGCCCCAAACTTTAAGAAATGATAGCTTAGGTTTCTTGCTAAACCACGGTTCATATGGTGTCGTCTCAACGGATTTAGATGGTGCCCTATTTAACGTGAATGCAGCTGTCTCTAATGCATAACCCCAAAATGATAGTGATAAATCGGTAAGAGACATCATAGATTGCACCATATCTAATAAAGTACGGTTATGATGTTCGGACACACCACTACGCTCTGGTGTTCCAGGTGGCGTGAGTTGCGAAACTATTCCGCATTGTTTAAAATAAAGAGCAAACTCGTAACTCAAATATTCTCCTCCGCGATCAGATCGTAGAAACTTTATTTTCTTGTTAGATGATTTTCCACTTCACTCTGAAATTCTTTGAACTTTTCAAATGTTTCAGACTTATGTTTCATTAAGTAGGTATACCCATATTTTCTCAAATCATCTGTGAAGGTCAGAAAATAATGATACTCGCCGTGAGCCTCAACACTTATTGGATCGCATACATCAGTACGTATTATTTCCAATAAGTCAGTTGCTCGCTCCATTGTTCTGGAGAACGGAGTCTTAGTCCTTGAGTTTCTTCATGCGCTTTACACCAATAAGACCTAAATGGCAGTGCCACAAATAGGTTGCACTATCATTATTAACTTTGCATCTTTTGTCTTCAATATTATGAATATGTGTATCACTACGATTGAGATTTAGTAAACCATTCATCTTGGGTGTATGACCATAGAAGGTTTTATTCATGTAAACAGAATAACAATTATTCTTTGACTTAAATGAAAAACCGTATTGCAACAAACATTATCCAATCATATTATGCTCAGCGCAAACACCAAATAACATTTATTTTAGGTTCAACACTAATCCCGAAGGTAAAGGGTGTGTGCGATGGTGATCTTATCAACCTTGGAATCATTTCCAACACACATCGTCACCTCGTCCTCAACTAGTCTTTGTTTATTTTGTAACTCCCATTTCGAGTTACTACTCTTAGCAACTGAACTAGTATCAAATACCGAGGGGTTTGCTATAAACACTAGTAAAGTACACATCAATAACATGTATATCAAATATACCTTTGTTCACTTTGCCATCCTTCTTATCCGCCAAGTATATAGGGAAGTTCCACTTCCAGTGACCATTTCCTTTGTAGTAGAAGCACTCAGTTTCAGGCTTGGGTCTAGCTTTGGGCTTCTTCATGGGAGTGGCAACTTGCTTACCATTCTTCTTGAACTCCCCTTTCTTTCCCTTGCCCTTTTACTTGTGTCGGCGTTCTAGGAACGGGGGTCCCCAGACTTGCCTGCCTGCGGCCCACGGCGTGGCTGGGCTAGCAGGTCTGTACGGCCCATCTTCATCAACAAGGCATTCAAGACCCTCGCGAGGGGCCAAGCCTCGCGAGGCGAACGACGCAAGACCTCCTCCTCAGGAGCGGCCTCGCCAGCCAGGCTCACGAGGGGCAGAGAGATCAAGTAAAGGCAAACCTCGCGAGGTTCTCATGATGTGAGCCATGACCATCGAGACCAGGCGGGCGCTAGCATGCGCAGTGTCCTTGCTTCCTCTTTGGTGCCAAGGAGGCAAGCGCAGGCGTGGAGTACCGAGGCATCAAGCAAAGATTTCCATATTGGTGCAATGAGACCAATACCAGCAGGACGGCAAGACGGAAGTCATCATGGAGCCCAAGATGGCGTCATCACCAGAGCCTTTTGCAGGCGAAGACCACCTTTTGTCAGGATAAGCTGTACTAGTTGTCCCCTTTCAAATTGGCCGTTGTTGGATCCCTTCCCGCTTAATATTTGGGGAGAGGACCAGGGCTTATATAAGTAGAACGAGCCACCACAGTAGAAAAGAAAAAACGGGTTCAGAGAGAGAGAGAGAGAGAGGACGGATCATCAAGACCATCCTTAGCCACGCAAGTGCGTCAAGCACAAGAACACCTCAACCTCAGGAGGTTGTTCTTCCCCTTGTACTGTTCATCATCAACCCAAGAGGCAATCCATCACCACCACACTGGAGTAGGGTATTACACCACAACGATGGCCCGAACCAGTATAAATCTTGTGTCTTTGTGTTGCTAGTTCGAAGAGTTCATCCACGAGATCTTAGCGAGCTAGGGCGTGGATCGATAGTGAGAAAACCTTCACGCGCACCCCAATGTTTGAACCTTGAGGGTTTGCTGGAACCCGTGATCCGACATTTGGCACGCCAGGTAGGGGTGCGGCGTAGCTTCTCTTCCGCCGATCTGCGCTCCGTCGCCACCTCGCTTCACCCACATGGCAGGCGCCCTACCGCCGACTCCGGCAGCCAGGGTTGACGACAGGGCCAGGGGGCTCTGAGCCCTGGCCCCCACCCTGCGACGGGTGCAGTGGCCGCCCAAGTTCAAGCCGGAGATGCCGCCATGCTATGACGGTGTGGCGGACCCGTCAGCTTTCCTGCTGGCGTACGAGGAGGCCATCCTCGAAGTCGGGGGTGATGACAAGGTCATGGCCTGCTGGCTTCCCATGGCCCTCGCCGACGAGTCGCGCACCTGGCTGCTCAACCTTCTCGGATCCATGGTGGCGTCTTGGGAGGAGCTGTGCGACCTCTTCGTTGAGTGCTACGCGGCACCGGCGCACCACTCGGTCACGGCCCTGCTAGGCGGCTCACAGGCACCACCTTCAGAGCACCACATCAAGCCGTTCCTCCACCAGGTTGGTGCCGCTTCCACGCGCTCAGGGGCTCCGCCGGGCTAGGTCGCGCCTGAGGCCGACCTCACCTTCAGCTCGGAAGACCACCCTGTCACCACCACCGGCTCGGGCATGCTTCCAATGCTCTGCACGCCCACCATCTGCAACGTGGCCGTCACCAAGACCCTCATCGACGGTGGCGCTGGCCTCAACTTGCTCTCCATGGAGGCCTTCAGCCTTCTTCACGTGCCGCTCGAGCGACTCAGCCTCAGCAAGCCTTTCTCAGGAGCTGGTTGCGGTGCTGCCCGCTCCCTGGGGCAGATCCGCCTTCCCGTCACCTTCGGCATGTGCGACAACTACCGCACCGAGCTGGTTCACTTTGACATCGCCCGCATCGGCCTCCCGTACAATGCCATCCTCGGGTACCCAGCTCTGGCCCAGTTCATGGCGGCGACTCATCTAGCCTACAACCTCATGAAAATGCCTGGAAGCAAAGGTGTCCTCACCGTCGAGGGGGACACCAAGGAGGTTGTGATGGCGCTCAAACTTGCCTTCAGGACCGCTGCGATGGCACAGCCCGTCGGCACCGGTCCCCCCAAGGCCAAGGAGGTCGCGCCAACCAAGAAGAAGCAGTTGTTCACCCAAGACAAGGCAGAAACCAAGCAGGTGCCGGTCGACGAGAACGGCTCCTCAGGAACCACCTTCACCATAGGCGCCAGCCTCGACCCCAGCCAGGAGGAACCATTGGTGAAGTTCTTGAGCGCGAACAAGGAAATATTTGCATGGGAGCCCAATCAGCTGGTGGGGGTCCCGAGAGAGGTGATTTAGCACCACTTGAGGGTATGCCCCAATGTGCGCCCCGTGAAGCAGCGAGCGAGGTGGCAGTCCACGGGGAAGTAGGCCTTCATCATCCAAGAGACCCACAAGCTGGAGGCGGCAGGTGCCATTCGTGAGGTTAGGTACCCCGAATGGCTGGCGAACCCAGTCGTGGTGCCGAAGAAAGGCGGGAAGGAGTGAATCTGTGTCGACTTCACCAACCTCAACAAGGTGTGCCCTCAAGATCCGTTCCCTCTCCCGCGCATCGACCAGATCGTCGACTCCACCACCGAGTGCGACCTACTGTGCTTCTTGGATGCGTTCTCAGGTTATCAGCAAATCAAGATGGTAGTGGAAGATGTAGAGAAGACAGCCTTCTTGACCCAGTTTGGGGTGTACTGCTACACCTGTATGCCCTTAGGACTATGCAACCCATGTGTGACCTTTCAGTGGCTGATGCACATCGCTTTAGGGCGGCAGCTCGGGAGGAACACGGAGGCCTACGTCGACGACATTGCGGTGAAGTCTCGGGAGGCGAGAACCTTGATCCAAGACCTAGAGGAGACCTTCGAAAGCCTGCGCCAGGTGAACTTGTGGCTTAACCTGGAAAAGTGTGTGTTCGGTGTCCCTTCCGGCAAGTTGCTGGGATTCCTCGTGTCACATAGAGGGATCGAGGCATACCCGGAGAAGATCAAGGCCATTGAGGGCATGAGCCTGCCGTAGACCCTCAAGGAAATGCAGAAGTTGGCTGGTCGGGTGACTGCATTGGGGCGCTTCATCTCCAAGCTGGGAGAGCGCGCCTTACCCTTCTTCAAGCTGATGAATAAGAAGGGCCCGTTGGAGTGGACTCTGGAGGCCGACCGAGCCTTCCAAGACCTCAAGAGATACCTAACCAGCCCTCCGGTGATGGTGGCGCCACGGCCTATCGAGCCTCTAGAACTTTATCTTGTCGCCACCCCATACTCCACCAGCGCTGCGCTAGTGGCGGTTCGGGAGGAGCACCAGGCCAAGAGTGCGTCGCGCCAAGCTACGTCGCCAGCCGAGATGACACAAGATCAGGAAGGCGCATCAAGAGCCATAGCGGCACCAACAGAAGACCAAGCTCGGCAGGATGACACCATAGAGATTCCCGCAAGAGATCAGGCGCCAGGGGTCCCACCACCTCAGGAGGCACCCCAGCTCGCATAAGAAGCGAGCCTCACCAACACGCCGGTCCTCGTTGAGAACCCGGTGTATTTCGTAAGCACGGTGTTGAGGGACGCGAGGGCACGATACCCCATGCCTCAGAAGCTCCTGCTCGCGCTCCTGGTGGCCTCGCGCAAGTTGCGGCACTACTTCCAGGGCCACCCTATCAAGGTCGTCTCGACCTACCCACTTGAGAGGGTGCTCAGGAGCCCCAACTCCGCTGGAAGGGTCGCTGAGTGGAACATCGAGCTGCAGGCATTCTAGTTGGAGTTTAGCACCACCAGGGTCATCAAGGGAGCCGCGCTCGCTGATTTTGTGGTGGAATGGACGGATGCCCCGGCACTTGAAGTGGGCGAGGACCGGTCTACCTCGCCAGGAAGTGAGGCACCCGACGGATGGGTCATGTACTTTGATGGTACCTTCGCGCACCAAGGCGCGGGGGCTGGAGCAGTACTCATCTCGCCCACACAAGACAAGCTCTACTACGTTGTGCAGCTCTGTTTTCAGCAGGGCGAGAAGGTCTCCAACAACATCGCAGAGTATGAAGGTCTTATAGCTAGCTTGAAGGCCACAAGCTCTAGGGGTAAAGCGCCTCACCGTTAGGGGCGACTCACAGCTCCTAGTCAACTTATCCAACAAAGTATATGAGCCAAAGGACGAGCACATGGAGGCGTACCTCGCAGAGGTATGTGAGATGGAAAAGCAGTTCCTAGGCCTAGAGGTGTAGCATGTGCCCCGTGGCACCAACAAGGAGGCCGACGGCATCGCTAGGAGGGCATACAAGCGGCAGCCCCAAGAGCCTGGCGTCTTTGAGGAGCAGCTCTTCAAGCCGTCAGCGACGCCACCACTTTCAAGCATGGCACGGCCTCGGGTGGAGCTCCCACAACCGCCTACCACGGGATCCCCAGCTTGTGGCCCGACCTCAGGAGCTCACTTGCTCTTGGCGCTCGAGCCCCAAGAGGGATGTTGGACCAAGGAATTCAAGGAATATCTAATGCAAGGGGTGCTATGGGAGGAGGAAGAGAATGCAGAGCGCGTGGCCCGGCAAGCCACGGCATACTGCATCCAGGACGGTGAGTTGTACATGAAGTGACCAAATGATGTTTCGCTGCATTGCATTTCCAGGGACCAGGGGAAGGAGTTGCTGATTGACATACATGGCGGGGACTGTGGACACCACCCGTCGTCACAGACTCTTGTCGGGAAGGTGTTCTGCAGTGGGTTCTACTGGCCCACGACGCTAAATGATGCAGCTGAGCTGGTGAAGTCCTGCGAAGCTTGCCAGTTCCACGCCAAGCAGATCCATCAGCCAGCTCAAGGCCTCCAGACTATACCGCTCACATGGCCGTTCGCGGTCTGGGGGCTGGATTTATTGGGCCCATTCCTCGAGTGCCAGGGGGCTACCGCTACCTCTACGTCACCATTGACAAATTCACCAAGTGGGCGGAAGTGGAAGCCATCCGCACCATCCCAGCTGGTTCCACGGTTAAGTTCATCAAGGGCCTCATGAGTCGTTTCGGCGTCCCCAACCGCATCATCACCGACAACGGCTCGCAGTTCACCAGTAACCTCTTCAAAACATATTGTGCTAACCTTGGAACGCAGATCTGCTACGCTTCGGTGGCGCACCCCAGGAGCAATGGCTAGGCTGAACACGCCAACGCGGAGGTCCTGAGAGGCCTCAAGACTAGGACCTTCAATGGGGAAACTATTGTCGTTATGCATTAGTTCGTTTTCTTGTGCGTTAGTTCGTTTGCTTATCGTTATGGCTAGTCCTTTACCTTCTACCTCTGTGTCTGAAATTGGGGAAACTATTGTCGATATGGACAATAATAATATCATGAAAAATTTTGATGCTCCTGCTAAAGAACCATCCATCTTACATACAAAAAAATTATGTGTTGGTGGTGGTAATATTATTGGAAAAGGAGTTATTCAAGATTTCTTTACTTGTGCCGGTGCTTTACCTTCTATGGGTAGTTCTATCCTTCATAGAACTAGTAGTCTTGCGTACGCTATTGCCATTCTTGTAGTTGAACTTGAAATACAATTCATGCACATGCATCCTTGCATACAAAGGATTTTCCTGGAATTTTCTAATATTGTGCATTCTTCTGTTAAGCGTGCCGCTACTATCTTTTTGGCTCATGAGTTTAGATTCATAATAAAAGAGGCCAAAGAAATCTTTGCACATTATAGGGTGGATGCTTGCCGTCCTCCCATAGAGGCTATCCTCTTTGATCAAGAAGAAATAATGCGTTTTCAATCTCTAGACTATGTTGCTTTCAATGAAAATCTTAGAAAAAGGGTTCCTACCAATGTTTTAGTTGATAGAATTTCTGAACTTAATGATGATTTGGCTATTCAAAATAATGAACTAGGATATTCTCATGAATATAGGCTCACAAAGTTCTATCAAAAGAATTCTTATAATGATGAATTGGTTGTGCAATATGAAGGACCAAAGGAGGAACCTATACCTCCCAAGGTTGATCTTGGGGACTTTTGTCCCATTAAATTTAGCCCTTTCGATTACTTTTGCTTTCCTCAAAGAAAACTTGCCGCCAAACATAGAGAATATGAAATGAGTTTTAATAATCTATCTTACTATTATGGCAATACCTAGATCCATCCTTTTTTGTTATGCCTAGCTAGGGGCGTTAAACGATAGCGCTTGTTGGGAGGCAACCCAATTTTATTTTTATTCCTTGATTTTTGATCCTGTTTAGTAAGAAATAAATTATCTAGACTCTATTTTGGTTGTGTTTTTTGTGTTTAATTAGTGTTTGTGCCAAGTAGAACTGTTGGGAAGACTTGGGGAAAGTCTCGTTACACTTGCTGTAAACAAACAGAAACTTTAGCGCTCACGAGAACTACTGCCATTTTTATTTGGAAAGTTCTATTTAGTTAATTATTTTTGCAGATAATTATGAGATAAATTCCTCACGTCCAGATATTTATTTTATAATTTTTGGGGTTCCAGATCTTGCGCTAGCTACAGATTACTACAGACTGTTCTGTTTTTGACAGATTCTGTTTTTCGTGTGTTGTTTGCTTATTTTGATGAAACTATGGCTAGTAAAATAGTTTGTAAACCATAGAGAAATTGGAATACAGTAGGTATAACACCAATATAAATAGAGAATGAGTTCATTACAGTACCTTGAAGTGGTCTTTTGTTTTCTTTCGCTAACGGAGCTCACGAGATTTTCTACTTTGAGTTTTGTGTTATGAAGTTTTCAAGTTTTGGGTAAAGATTTGATGGATTATGGAACAAGGAGTGGCAAGAGCCTAAGCTTGGGGATGCCCATGGCACCCCAAGATAATCTAAGGACACCTAAAAGCCAAAGCTTGGGGATGCCCCAGAAGGCATCCCCTCTTTCGTCTACTTCTATCGGTAACTTTACTTGGAGCTATATTTTTATTCGCCACATGATATGTGTTTTGCTTGGAGCGTCTTGTATGATTTGAGTCTTTACTTTTTAGTTTACCACAATCATCCTTGCTGTACACACCTTTTGAGAGAGCCATACATGATTTGGAATTTGCTAGAATACTATATGTGCTTCGCTTATATCTTTTGAGTTATATAGTTTTCCTCTAGTACTTCACTTATATCTTTTAGAGCACGGTGGTGGATTTTTTTATAAGAAACTATTGATCTCTCATGCTTCACTTAGATTATTTTGAGAGCTTTAAATAGCATGGTAATTTTCTTAAAATCCTAATATGCTAGGTATTCAAGATTAGTAAAATTTTATTATGAGTGTTTTGAATACTAAGAGAAGTTTGATGCTTGACGATTGTTTTGAGATATGGAGGTAATAATATCAAAGCCAGCTAGTTGAGTAGTTGTAAAATTGAGAAATGCTTGTGTTGAAGTTTGCAAGTCCCATAGCATGCAATGGTAAACGTTATGTAACAAATTTGAAACATGAGGTGTTATTTGATTGTCCTCCTTATGAGTGGCGGTCGGGGACGAGCGATGGTCTTTTCCTACCAATCTATCCCCCTAGGAGCATGCGCGTAGTGCCAAGGTTTTTGATGACTTGTAGATTTTTGCAATAAGTATGTGAGTTCTTTATGACTAATGTTGAGTCCATGGATTATACGCACTCTCACCCTTCCATCCTTGCTAGCCTCTTCTATACCGTGCATTGCCCTTTCTCACATTGAGAGTTGGCGCAAACTTCGCTGGTGCATCCAAACCCCGTGATATGATACGCTCTTTCACACATACACCTCCTTATATCTTCCTCAAAACAGCCACCATACCTGCCTATTATGGCATTTCCATAGCCATTCCGAGATATATTGCCATGCAACTTTCCACCATTCCGTTTATCATGACACATTCATTATTGTCATATTGCTTAGCATGATCATGTAGTTGACATTGTATTTGTGGCAAAGCCACCGTTCATAATTCTTTCATACATGTCACTCTTGGTCCATTGCATATCCCGGTACACCGCCGGAGGGATTCATATAGAGTCATCTTTTGTTCTAGTATCGAGTTGTAATCATTGAGTTGTAAATAAATAGAAGTGTGATGATCATCATTTTCTAGAGCATTGTCCCAAGTGAGGAATTAAAAAAAAAAGAGCAAGGCCATATAAAAAAATAGAAGGCCCAAAAAAATGAGAGAAAAAGAGAGAAGGGACAATGTTACTATCCTTTGCCACACATGTGCTTCAAAGTAGCACCGTAATCTTCATGATAGAGAGTTTCTTGTTTTGTCACTTTCATATACTAGTGGGAAATTTTCATTATAGAACTTGGCTTGTATATTCCAACAATGGGCCTCCTCAAGTGCCCTAGGTCTTCATGAGCAAGCAAGTTGGATGCACACCCACTTAGTTTCTTTTGTTGAGCTTTCATACATTTATAGCTCTAGTGCATCCGTTGCATGGCAATCCCTACTCCTTGCATTAACATTAATCGGTGGACATCTCCATAGCCCATTGATTAGCCTCGTTGATGTGAGGCTTTCTCCTTTTTTGTCTTCTCCACATAACCCCCCTAATTATATTCTATTCCACCCATAGTGCTATGTCCATGGCTCGCGCTCATATATTGCGTGAAAGTTTATAGGTTTGAGATTACTAAAGTATGAAACAATTGCTTGGCTTGTCATCGGGGTTGTGCATGATGAGAGCATTCTTGTGTGACGAAAATGGAGCATGACTAAACTATATGATTTTGTAGGGATGAACTTTCTTTGGCCATGTTATTTTGAGAAGACATAATTGCTTAGTTAGTATGCTGGAAGTATTATTATTTTTATGTCAATATGAACTTTTGTCTTGAATCTTTCGGATCTGAATATTCATACCACAATTAAGAAGAATTACATTAAAATTATGCCAAGTAGCACTCCTAATAAAAAATTATGTTTTTATCATTTACCTACTCGAGGACGAGCAGGAATTAAGCTTGGGGAAGCTTGATGCGTCTCCAACGTATCTATAATTTTTGATTGCTCCATGCTATATTATCTACTGTTTTGAACATTATTGGGCTTTATTATCCACTTTTATATTATATTTGGGACTAACCTATTAACCGGAGGCCCAGCCCAGAATTGCTATTTTTTGCCTGTTTTAGGGTTTCGAAGAAAAGGAATATCAAACGGAGTCCAAACGGAATGAAACCTTCGGGAACGTGATTTTCTCAACGAACAAGACCCATGAGACTTGGACCCTACGTCAAGACACAAAAGAGGAGACCGCGAGGTAGGGGATGCGCCTAGCCCCCCCCCCCCGCCCCCAGGCGCGCCCTCCACCCTCGTGGGCCCCCTGTTGCTCCACCGACATACTCCTTCCTCCTATATATACCTACGTACCCCCAAACGATGAGATACAGAGCCAAAACCCTAACACAACCGCCGCAATTTTCTGTATCCACGAGATCCCATCTTGGGGCCTGTTCCGGAGCTCCGCCGGAGGGTGCATCGATCACGGAGGGCTTCTACATAAGCACCGTAGCCCCTCCGATGAAGTGTGAGTAGTTTACCTCAGACCTACGGGCCCATAGTTATTAGCTACATGGCTTCTTCTCTCTTTTCGGATCTCAATACAATGTTCTCCCCCTCTCTTGTGGAGAACTATTCGATGTAATCTTCTTTTTGCGGTGTGTTTGTTGAGACCGATGAATTGTGGGTTTATGATCAAGTCTATCTATGAACAATATTTGAATATGCTCTGAATTCTTTTATGTATGATTGGTTATCTTTGCAAGTCTCTTCGAATTATCAGTTTGGTTTGGCCTACTAGATTGATCTTTCTTGCAATGGGAGAAGTGCTTAGCTTTGGGTTCAAGCTTGCGGTGTCTGACAGTAGGGGAAGCAAGGCATGTATTGTATTGTTGCCATCGAGGATAACAAGATGGGGTTTTCATCATATTGCATGAGTTTATCCCTCTACATCATGTCATCTTGCTTAAGGCGTTACACTGTTTTTAACATAATACTCTAGATGCATGCTGGATAGCGGTCGATGAGTGGAGTAATAGTAGTAGATGCAGGGAGGAGTCGGTCTACTTGAATCGGACGTGATGCTATATACATGATCATACCTAGATATTCTCATAACTATGCTCAATTCTGTCAATTGCTCAACAGTAATTTGTTCACCCACCATAGAATACTTATGCTCTCGAGAGAAGCCACTGGTGAAACCTATGGCCCCCGGGTCTATCTTTATCATATTAATCTCCTACTACTTAGTTATTTCCTTTGCTTTTTTACTTTGCCTTTATTTTACTTTGCATCTTTATCACAAAAATACCAAAAATATTATCTTATCATATCTATCAGATCTCACTCTCGTAAGTGGCCGTGTAGGGATTGACAACCCCTATTCGTGTAGGTTGCGAGGATTTATTTGTTTTGTGTAGGTACGAGGGACTCGCGCGTAGCCTCCTACTGGATTGATACCTTGTGCCGGTGTCAAAACCGGCGGATCTCGGGTAGGGGGTCCCGAACTGTGCGTCTAGGTCGGATGGTAACAGGAGGCAGGGGACACGATGTTTTACCCAGGTTCGGGCCCTCTTGATAGAGGTAAAACCCTACGTCCTGCTTGATTAATATTGATGATATGGGTAGTACAAGAGTAGATCTACCACGAGATCAGAGAGGCTAAACCCTAAAAGCTAGCCTATGGTATGATTGCTGTTCGTCCTACGGACTAAAACTCTCCAGTTGATATAGACACCGGAGAGGGCTAGGGTTACACAGAGTCAGTTACAATGGTAGGAGATCTACATATCCGTATCGCCAAGCTTGCCTTCCACGCCAAGGAAAGTCCCTTCCGGACACGGGACGAAGTCTTCAATCTTGTATCTTCATAGTCCAGGAGTCCGGCCGAAGGTATAGTCCGGCCATCCGGACACCCCCTAATCCAGGACTCCCTCAGTAGCCCCTGAACCAGGCTTCAATGACGATGAGTCCGACACGCAGATTGTCTTCGGCATTGCAAGGCGGGTTCCTCCTCCAAGTACTTCATAGAAGATTTTGAACACAAAGGTAGTGTCCGGCTCTGCAAAATAAGTTTCCACATATTGCCATAGAGAGAATAATATTTACAGAAATCTAATCTGCCGACGTATTCCGTAGCGTGACATGACAACATGGCCAAGTCTTTATTTAAATCGTTTTACTGTCCCACCTCAGCGCGTTTAGCGAGGCGGTTTCCTTGGCACGTCTTGTTAAAGCAGAGATCGTGTCCCCTTATTCCGGGATTCTCATCAATACGGGTGTGGGTAACCCAACCGTGCCATTGACTACGGCGCTTGGGAGATAAGCGAGCTTTACCAGGCTGGTGGGGGGCGCATAGTCGCGTCCGCCCATATAAGGGGATAAGGATCCACCTTTTCATCCACACCTTCTTCCTCCTTTGCCCATCCATTTCCGCGCACTCGAGCTCCAGCGCCCAAGTCCGCACACCCCACCTCAACCTTCTCCAGCCATGTCCGGAGCGGGAGGCAAGTGGATGGTCTCCTCCGTCACGGAGGGACACATCAAAAGACTGAGGAAGGCCGGATACTTGTCTAACGACATTGCGCACCGGCTTCCCGAAGAGGGGCAGCTCATCGCCACCCCTAGGCCCCATGAGAGGGTGGTGTTCCTCCCCCATTTCCTCCGTGGACTGGGCTTCCCTCTCCACCCATTTGTCCGGGGGCTCATGTTCTACTATGGCCTGGATTTCCACGATCTGGCCCCGAATTTTGTCCTCAACACCTCAGCGTTTATCGTCGTGTGCGAGGCTTTCTTCCGCATCCACCCCCATTTCGGCCTATGGCTCAAGACTTTCAACGTCAAGCCGAAGGTGGTGCGCGGCACCCAAGCGGAGTGCGGAGGCTCCATGGTGGGCAAGATGCCCAACGTCCTATGGTTTGAGGGCTCCTTCATGGAGTCCCTAAAGGGGTGGCAGTCGGGGTGGTTTTACATCACCAAGCCGCGCGACCCTGAATGGGTCGCAGCCCCCGAGTTCCGATCCGGACCCCCTATGCGGCTCGCCTCCTAGAAAGAGACGGGCCTGTCGTGGGGTTAAAAAGGAGAGATGACCGGACTCCAAACATGCGTCCAAACCCTGGTGGACAGGAATCTCAAACTTGTCAACGTAGTCCAGGTTATGCTCATCCATCGGATCCTCCCGTGTCAACAACGGGCTTTCAACCTGTGGGAGTTCGACCCGGCGCGGCACCGAACTCTGAGCAGGCTCTTCGACACGGCGTACGAAGATGCCTGGAAGGTGCTTTTCAAGGGCGCCGAGGCCCCCGCATCCGCTACCGAGGATAGCGGATTCAGCACGCAGGGTCACACTCGTGCGGTAAGCTGTTTTCACCTTTTATAGGGTATTAGTTTTTCATAGTTTGACTCCATGCGGGATCTAAGTTCCCTTACCTTTGACAGGATTGGCAGGAGACGTCCGGACAGATCAGCTGTCCGGCTCCTTTGCCCGAAGGCCCAGTAGACGCTCGCTTGGCGAAGCTGCTGGTTCTGGCACCCTACGTGGTGCCGGAGAAGAAGGCCACGGGGACTCGAAAGAGTGCCCGGCGCCAGGAGGTGTCGGATTCACCATCCGACGACTCCAAGGCGCACTCCTCCCATGAAGACGAGGAGGAGGAAGAAGAGACCTCTCCCCCCCCCCAACGGGGGGAGGGAAGAAAAGGAAGGCCGCCCCAACCGGGGAGGCCGAAGGGTCCAAGAGGTGGAAGACCCCTCCTCCGGACTACTGCACCAACACCGACATCGGTGAAGAGGAGTGGCCGCACAAGGCCAAGCCCCTGGCAAAATCATAAGTATCCGGATACCAAAGTGATTCATAGTATTCCCCCATTGCACAACTTTTCCTTATGTCGAACATGATTGTGCAGTTCGTCCAAGGCCGAGCTTGATGAGTTGTCGAGCGGCTCCCTGGACTCGTCGATGTGAATTCGCTTCCGACGGCTTCCTCCCCCCACCCTACGGATGGCGCCGACGTGGCGTCCCAACAGGTTCCAAGCCAGGAGGAGGTGGTCCTGGAGGCGCCGCAAGGCAACCTCCCGGACTCTAGGCGTAAAGGGGATAGAACCCCTAAGGGCTCCAAGTCCGGCCTTGAGCTAGGCACCGCGCCGGAACCTTCAACGGTTCCGGACTCCGGTAGGCAGCCTCCTTCCAAGAGGAGCAAGCCTACCAAGCCGGTGACCTCCGTCCAACCGGAGGCACCGGAAAATTTTCTGGAGACACTTAACGGCGCCTCCATCGACGAGGAGCACCGCACTATCATGAGTGTGGTGATCCAGAAGGTTTGATCCGCCAAGAGCGGACTGACTAAAGCTTGTGCCAGCCTTCTAACAGGCTTTTAGGTAAGTAAAGAATATGTAAAAATATTACCGCATAGACAGTAGCCCCTGATGCTCTGTTCGGTGTTCGAAAAGAGAAGCCGAATAGAGGATCTAATAATCACAGGAGTCTAACATAATCGAGTCAATATGCGTATGTAGGCTTCGCTGCTAGCCTCCGCCGCACTGACTACGGAGGTGGATACGCTGAAGCAGAACCTCGAGCGGTCCGAGCAAGAGCTCGGCCTAGCCAAGCAGCAGCTCAAGGAGAAGGAAGGTAAGAAATACCTTATTGAAATATGTGAAAGGTGCAATTGCAAAAAGTGGCAGGATTAACACGGCTATTGTAGGGGCCACAACAGAGGTGGCGACCCTTAAGCAAGCGTTGTCCGAGGCCGAAAAGAGGGCGGCCACGGAGCGCACCGAGCGGGAGAAACATGAGACGCAGGTTGGCGAGGTGCAGCAAGAGCTCTGGGCTCTCATGAAAAAACATGGGAGTTTGGAGCTTGACTCGAAGACGCTAGAGTCTGATCTTGCAGCGGCCATTGAAGATGCCAAGTCTGCCAAGGCCGAAGCCCAGAAGGCCCTCCAGGAGGTTGAGGCAATAAAAAAGATAGTGGCGGGTAAGGCATTCTTTATGCAAAGCAAGCACGTAAAGGTGAATTACTCGTCACTTACCCGAATCCGGAGCTCTCCAGGAGCATTCTACCGAGCCGAGGAGGGAAGCTCGACGGAGAAGGTGTTCTGGTCTCAGTATGCTGCGGCCGAGCACCCGGTGCCCTTAAGCGACCAGCTGAAACAGCTGGTCGAGCTCCATAAGGTGGCCGAACAGGCCATGAAGGGCCTCATAGTCCGGCTGTGGCCTGGAGAGGCCATGCCTGGGAGCTACTTCGGGCTGGTGAGGCGGCTGGTGGAGGCATGTCCAAGGCTTTAAGTCATCAAGCGCTCCATATGCATCGAGGGTGCCCGTAGGGCGCTTGCCCGTGCGAAGGTGCACTGGGGCAAGCTGAATGCTGAGAAGCTTGTGAAGGACGGGCCACCGCCGGGCAAGGAGCATCGCAAGCCCGAGATGTATTATGAGGGCGTTCTGAAGGGTGCCCGCCTTGTGGCGGATGAATGTTCCATGAATGTAATTTTTCAGTGAACTCGCTCGTTTTGTCCTGTGCGCTGAAAATTTGTTCATGTGCGCTAAGCAATGCCTTTTGAATTTAAAATATTACCTTCTGTGCGGCCGTTTATCAAATTTGAGAGATGGCGAGTCGTCGGCTTCTGCCCCCATGGCACGAGTGCTGGGGTGTTCAGGATAAACATGAGCGCTCTTTTTCCCATTCTTGGGTCCTTCGAGGGAGGCACTCAGCACAACGAACAAGGCAATCAGACTATAATACTTGGACACTCTCACTTAGCCATAGAATTCTATAATTTTAAATTTCGGCGAAGCCCCTAGTGTTCGGAAGACCGAGTTCGGGGCGCTATCCACGCCTAGGCCGGACAAAGCCGACTCCTCGCTCTAAGCGGCATAAGTCTTTACGGACTCGAAAACCTCTTGAACAGCGACCAACTCTCGCCTCATCATGACGGTCAGTTTTAGCTTTCTCTACTGAGGTACTTAGCCCAGCTCAACTGGGGCACAATCGCAGTAGTTCTCCTAGTGCTACCTTAGCCGATATAATAGAACGTAAGGTACCAAAACATAGGAGCCGGGCAAACCCAACATTTGACCCAAGACATGATTCGGAGCCGATGCATATAATGCTATAAGTTCGGAGTGCCGCACTTGTAAAAGTGTTCGGACTTCTCACGCCGTATTGTGGGGTACTTAAGCCCCTGACGTATTGGCCATACCAAAGTGTACGGGTGCAACATGTTATTAATGAACATATATTCGTAAAAAATAGGTAATGCAATAATAGACGGAAGCTATGCATTGTTTATTTAAAAAAGCTTCGATCAAAGCAGAACGATACAAATAGTGCGATAAGCAAAAGATGGGACTATCAAATATGTCCTTTCCACGGCCGAGCTGCGGAATGTTATGCGAACCAGGTATACTGCTCATTATAGAGACCACCTTAGAGTTCCGTAGTGCGGCGTAGCTTTCTGCTTCCCTGGTTGTATCGTTTGTGCGGCAATTGTACTGCCGGACAAGCCTTCCGAAGAATGGAGTCCTGAAAATAAGAGAAAATTAAGAAATCGGCAGCCCCTAGTGCGGTTTAAGCCGCGTTTCGGGCGTGCCGTGATGGTGCCCCTCGCCCTGTGCCCATGGTATTTCTAGAGCGTAGTTATGTATGCGCAACACTGGTTTCGCAAGTTCGCGAGGGCTGGGGTTGGGGCCGCATTGCTACGCTTGCTCGGAACGTGCCAAGCGGTCTTGTTGTAAGTTACTCCGGGCGCGCTTGACGGTGTCCGGACGTTTAGTGGCCGGACTGGAGAATTGCCTTGAGAGGCTGCTTTGTACTTCCGCTGCGATAGCCGCCATATGCTCCTCCATTCGAAGAGAGTGTTCGATGTTTCCATTGACCGTGATGATGCGTCGAGGGCCTGGCATCTTGAGCTTGAGGTATGCATAGTGCGGCACCGCATTGAACTTGGCAAATGCGGTTTGCCCGAGCAGTACATGATAGCCACTACAGAACGGGACTATGTCGAAGAATAACTCCTCGCTTCGGAAATGATCCGGAGATCTGAAGACCACTTCAAGTGTAACTGAGCCTATACAATTGGCTTCTACACCTGGTATGACGCCTTTAAAGGTTGTTCTGGTGGGTTTAATACTCGAGGGATCGATGCCCATTTTCCGCACTGTATCCTTAATGATAATTAATACTCCTCTAATCTTGATCATAAATATGTTTTCTGAGTAGTTACGTTTGTTCCTGAGGACATGGGAGAAGTCTTGTTATAAGTAATCATGTGAATTTGGTTTCGTTTGATATTTTGATGAGATATATGTTGTCTTTCCTCTAGTGGTGTTATGTGAACGTCGACTACATGACACTTCACCATTATTTGGGCCTAGGGGAAGGCATTGGGAAGTAATAAGTAGATGATGGGTTGCTTGAGTGACAGAAGCTTAAACCCTAGTTTATGCGTTGCTTCGTAAGGGGCTGATTTGGATCCATATGTTTCATGCTATGGTTAGGTTTACCTTAATTCTTCTTTCATAGTTGCGGATGCTTGCGAGAGGGGTTAATCATAAGTGGGAGACTTGTCCAAGGAAGGGCAGCACGCAAGCACCTGTCCACCCACACATCAAATTATCAAAGTAACGAACGCGAATAATATGAGCATGATGAAAACTAAGTTGACAGTAATTCCCATGTATCCTCGGGAGCGCTTTGCATTATATAAGAGTTCGTTAGGCTTGTCGTTTGGTACAAAAAGGATTGGGCCACCTTGCTGCACCTTGTTTACTTTTAATACTTGTTACCCGTTACGATTTGCCTTATCATAAAACTACCTGTTACCGATAATTTCAGGGCTTGTAGAGAATACCTTGCTGAAAACCACTTGTCATTTCCTTCTGCTCCTCGTTGGTTTCGACACTCTTACTTATCGAAAGTACTACGGTAGATCCCCTATACTTGTGGGTCATCACAGGCCTCATTGCCGACGTACTCTCGCCGGCCTCGTCCCCGACGGATTATGTCATTTCCAACCACATCAAGGCAAGCCAACACAACATCGGTTTTTCCGCAAGACCTCACCAAGCAGTCAAAGATGATGTGTTCGGTTCGACATCAACCATGATGCAGACAAGGTACCGATGGAACAATATGTTGAGGGCGCCCAAGGGATTGCACGCCTGGTGACCAGAGTGTTCCGCAGGTCAAATTCCTGAAGACATGCCACAACTATCGTCAAGACTACAGGACTCCACATGGGTTCTCATTCTTGAAGACAAAGGACTCTAACTCCAGATGCACTCGGGGGACTACTGATGGTGCCATAAACCAGGGGTAACCGACCTGCAGTGAACAAGGTCGCTAGGTTAGCCTCGGAGCCCTAGCTTGGGCCTCACGCCACCAACGGTGGGCTCCTCCAGAAGGATATACATTACTTGTACCCTAGTAGAATACTTGGGCGCCATGCCATGTAAACGGACTTGGGAACTTGTAACCCTAGCCCTCACCCATCCATATAAGGGGACGGAGGGGCATCCCAAGTCGGTATCTAATAGACCAACAAAGATCCAATCTCTCCCACCTCTCCATTAGACCTCAAACAGATCTTACACATATATACCCGAGGGAGTCCTGGATTAGGGGGTCCTCGGGTGTCCGGGCTATTTGGTATGGGCCAGACTGATGGGCCATGAAGACACAAGCAAAAAACTTTACCCCGTGTCTGGGTAGGACTCTCCTATGCGTGTATGGAAAGATTGGTGTCCGGATATGTTGTTTCCTTCCCCCACAAACTGACTCTGTACAACCCTAGGCCCCTCCGGTGTGTATATAAACTGGAGGGTTTAGTCCATAGAGGCTATCATAACTCTCATAGGCTAGACAGCTAGGGTTTAGCCATTACAATCTTGAGGTAGATCAACTCTTGTAACCCCCATATTCATCAAATACAATCAAGAAGGATGTAGGGTTTTACCTCCATTAAGAGGTCCCGAACCTGGGTAAACATTGTGTCCCACTTGTCCCTTGTTACCATCAACCCTCAGATGCACATTTTGGGACCCCCTACCCGAGATCTGCCGATTTTGACACCGACATTGGTTCATTCATTGAGAGTTCCATTGTGTTATCGATAGAGGGGTCGATGGCTCGCCTTGTCATCAATGATAATATCACTTCTGGAAGGAACCTAATTCCAGGACAGGTCCTCCAGCTCGGCGGTTTCACCATGGGTGCGCGCATGGCCGTCAAGCCAATGTTGGCCCCCACGATCGCCAAACATCACCTCCGCATTAGCCTCGAACACTCCGAAAAGATGGATCTGGCGGATATCTCGTCCTTGAATGAGATGCTAGTTCGCATCGCCACCCTGGGGCTTAAAATAGACTATGATCGGATCAGGTTCAAACCCGATCAGAGGGAAATCAAGTCCCCACCGATCACCCATCTGGTAGCGGCCGTCGAGGAATGGGCCGAAAACACTTCTTCCTCTAAGCTAAAGACCAGCTATGTCTGAATTTCTGAGCCCCTCGAACCGGACACCCTCCCTCCGGATGAGAGTTCACGTCCTCCGAACTCAAGGTCAAACACAGAGCCCGGAAAGCACCTGGATCTTCCCAGGCCCGAACTGGCGACCTCGTAGATTTTTCAAGCTCCAGATTCAATCTTGGGTTAGGATTCTGGTTTTAACCCACCCACCCACCACAATCAATACTCTCCAAGTAATTCAAGCCCTCCATACATATGTGACCTAATGTATGTTCGACAGCAACATCTGGAAATGGTCCATCACTTTGGGGCCAGATTCCTCCTTGTTAAAAACAAGATCAAAGATTGCTGCGACGACGAAGCAGATTCGGTTTTCTATTGTAATTGTACAGATGAGGGAATTCTTAACGCCCTCAACCGCTGCTGCATACAGACCTTCACGGAATTATCACACTTAGTACAGAAGTATTGTGCGATGGAAAGCATATGGAAGGTCCGGAAAGCCTGATTGGAACCAGCTGCCTTTAAGCGGTCCACCACACGGGCAAAACAGATACACCCCTACGAGGCATCCGACCATAAGCCCCTTGGCAAGAAAAACAAACCCCTCATGGGGAATAGAGTAGTTCTTGATGAACTCCTCGACAAACCCTTTCGGATACATGCGACACCGAGTACCGAACCAACTCACAGCCTGCGGGCATGCTGGGTACTCCGGCAAGTGGCTAAAAGCGGCGAGCCTATCCTCACCAACATTACTCCAGAGAAGCATTCTTCGAAGGATGACGATCTTAACGTCTTCATGGTCTTTGAGACCTTCTCCTCAAATAATCGGTGCAAAATGGTGCTCTGCGACCTTGCCGAAATCAACCAAGTAACCGCAATGAACTCTTGGAATGACACGGCCATAACTTTCACCTTTGACGACGAACCAAGGGCCCGATCAGTCCGAGCACCAGCCACCTTGGTCTTAAACCCAACTGTGGATGGCTTTCGACTCACCAAAGTGCTCATGGATGGCGGTAGCATACTTAACCTCATCTATGAGTACACGCTCGACAAAATGCAAATTGACAAGAATCGCATCGAGCAAAGCAGTACCACCTTTCGAGGCATCATCCCCAGTCGAGAAGCATGATGTTCAGGGAAAATCAAACAAGATGCAGTATTCGGCACGCCTAAGAATTACAGGTCCAAAGAGTTTCTCTTCCACGTGGCCCCCTTCAACAGCGGATATCACGCCCTCTTGGGGCGGGACGCCTTTCACGCTTCCAAACCATATCCTAGTATGGGTACATGAAGCTTAAAATGTTGGGGGCCAACGTATTGATCACTATCACTAGTGATCCAGATGTAGCACTCTGCACCGAAAACAAAACCGCATCCTTAGCCCTCGAGGCACTATCCGAAGCCCTTGTGGCTGAAGAACTAACCACCTTGAGATCCATGGTGGATAAAGACGATGTGATCCTCGATAAGAGGCCCAAATATACCTCTTTCAAACCAGCAAATGAAATAGTTAAATTTCAAGTTCACCCGACGGATCCCAATAGAACGCCGTCCATTGGAGCATAGCTGGATCCAATGGTCGATGCCGCTTTAAGCGCGTTCTTGCGCGAAAATTGGGACATCTTTGCCTGGCGCCCTTCGGACATGCCCGGAATCCCATGCAGACTGGCCGAACATAGCCTCAATATAATCAAGGGGTTCAAACCATACAAGCAAACGCTACAGTGATTTTCTGAACCCAAACGACAAGCTATGGGGAGGAGCTAGCCAAACTACTCGAGGTTGGGTTCATTAGAGAAATCAAGCACCCGGACTGGCTACCCAACCTAGTCATGGTGCCGAAGAAGGATAAATCATGGCGCCTTTGTGTCGATTTCAAAGACCTTAATAAGGCTTGACCAAAGGACCCTTTCCCTCTGCCCCGCATTGACCAAATTATTGATGCAACCGTGGGACACGACTCATTGTGTTTCATTGATGCTTACTCTAGATACCATCAGATTAAGATGAAGGAGCCCGACTAGGCCGCAACGACATTTATTACCCCGTACGGGCCTTTTTGTCTCAACACTATGCCCTTCGGGCTTAAAAACATCGGTGCCACTTACCAACACATGATTCAAACATGCTTGGAAAAACAAATCGGCAAAACAGTGGAAGCATATGCGGACGACATGGTCATCAAGACTAAACACTTCGAATCATTGGTGGACGATCTCCGTCTCACATTTGACAACCTCCGAACATATGACATACAACTTAATCCGGAAAAATGTTTTTTCGGTGTTCTAGCGGGGAAACTGCTCGGATTCATTATTTAAAGTAGAGGAATTGAAGCGAACCTAGCCAAAATCTGGGCCCTGTCACAATTGGCCATGCCAACAAACCTACAGCAGGTCCAAAACTACCTGGGTGTGTGGCAGCCTTAAGCCACTTCATCTCCAGATTGGGAGAAAAGGCATTACCACATTATCGATTGCTCTGATGCACCGATCACTTTGAATGGACATGTAACACCCACGATGCGATGTGACCATAGCCGGATTGGAAGAAATAAAAACCTTGCAAGCAGGCAACCCAATCCTAGCCGACCCGGGGGTTGGCGAGCCTATGTTAGTCCACATATCCATGACTCACCAGGTAGTGAGCGTCGTACTCATCGTTGAGCGAGAGGAAGAGGGACACAAATTCCCCATCCAGAAACTAGTATACTACGTATCGGTGGTTCTTACACCATGAAAATCCTGATACCCTCACTATTAGAAGAGAGCTTATGCGGCACTATTTTCAAGAGTGTTCGATCACAGTGGCATCCGAAATACCACTCAATGACATCATAAATAATCGGGATGCCACCGGCCGCATAGCCAAATGGGCCATCGAGCTCTTACTATTTGAAATAACATACAAGCCGTGCCGAGCTATTAAATCTCAGGTGCTGGCCGACTTCGTCGTTGAGTGGAAGGAAGCCGAGCTCCCTAAAGAGTACAACACATACTCCAACTAGATCATGTACTTTGATGGCTCTAAAATGATAGTCGGACTGGGGGCTGGTGTCATTTTGACATCCTCTATGGTGGACAATGTCCGCTATGTGCTACAAATCATGTATACGAACTCTAATAATGCAGCCGAATACGAGGCACTTCCACACGACCTCCGAATGGCTGTCTCCATGGGCATACAACGCCTAGAGGTGCGCAGGGATTCAAACATTGCGATATCCCAAATAAATGGAGGGTTTGACGAAAAAGATCCAAAAATGGGGGCATATCGAAATCTCGTACTCAAAATCTCAGCTCGGATCGAGGGGGTCGAGTTCCATCATGTTGCTCGAGACAGTAACCAGGCAGCGTACATCCTTGCTCGAATGGGCGCCAACGTGATCCCGTCCCTCCTAACACCTTTGTAGAAAGGCTCTTTAAGCCATCCGTGGTATGGCAGGACGAGAGTGGAAATACTAATCTGGACCCTATCATACCCTCAACAACCGAACACAATACATATATCGTAGGAGGTTCAGCCACCGAAATAACACCTTTCGCCCATGTAATCATGGTCGTTATTGCTCCATGGACCGAACCCTTCCTGGCCTACCTTAATAGGCAGGAGCTTCCTGATGATCAAAATGAGGCCCGCCGAATAGATCGGCGTTCTAAAGCCTATAAAGTTCACAAAGGTGAGCTTTACAAGAAAAGTGCTACTTGAGTTCTCCAAAGATGCATCTCTGAAGAGGAAGGACGGCAACTCTTGGCTGAAATACATGTTGGCCTAGGCGGCCATCACGCCGCAGCCCAGGCCCTCGTAAGCAAGGCCTTCCATAGGTGTTTCTTTTGGCCAATGGCGCGAGCAGACGCACAAGCCCTTGTGCAACATTGCGTGGGATGTCAGCTTTTCGCCAATCAAAGTCATATGCCTCCCACCGCCCTGCGAACAATCCCCATTACTTGGCCCTTCGCGGTCTGGGGGCTAGATATGGTCGGACCCCTTAAAACGGGAATCCACAAGAAGAATTATTTACTCGTTATGGTAGATAAATTCACTAAGTGGATAGAGGCCAAACTAGTAAAAACGGCTGAAGCAGGACCAGTGATTGACTTTATATCTCGCGTGGTACACCGTTATGGTGTCCCGCACAGCATCATCACTCATAATGGCTCCAATTTCACAGCTGATGAGGTAAAAAACGGGTGTGCTAACTTGGGAATTAAGCTTGATTATGCATCCGTCTACCACACACAAACTAATGGTCAGGTTGAACTGGCCAATGATCTAATAATTAGCGGCATTAAACCCAGGTTGGTGTGCTCTCTGCAGGAGTCGGACAAGCATTGGGTCGAGGAACTTGATTCCGTACTCTGGGGGCATGCGGACTACGCCTAACCGCACAATCGGATACACACATTTTTGTAGGGGAATGCAGTAATTTCAAAAAAAATCCTACGCACACGCAAGATCATGGTGATGCATAGCAACGAGAGGGGAAAGTATCGTCTATGTACCCTCTTAGACCGTAAGCGGAAGCGTTATGACAACGCGGTTGATGTAGTCATAGGTCTTCATGATCGACTGATCTAGTACCGAAGATACGTCACCTCCACGATCTGCACACGTTCGGCTCGATGACGTCCCGCAAACTCACGATCCAGTAGAGCTTCGAGGGAGAGCTTTGTCAGCACGACGACGTGATGACGGTGATGATGTTGCTACCGGAACAGGGCTTCGCCTAAGCACCGCTACGCTATTACCGAGGTGAATTATGGTGGTGCGGGGCACCGCACATGACTAAAGATCAATGATAAACTTGTGTGTCCATGGGCCCCCCCCCCCGTATATAAAGGAGTTTAGGAGGGGAGGGGGCTGGCCTCTCTAGGTGCGCCCCAAGGGAGTCCTACTCGCACCGGGAGTAGGATTCCCCCCATCCCTTTGTTGGTTCTATGAGGGTAGGAAGGAGGAGGAAGATGGAAGGAAAGATACATTCTGCAACTAACTCATTAGTCACAATGCTTGCAAGGCTTAGAGTGATGTGCATTACCGAGAGGGCCCAGAGATACCTCTCCGATACACGGAGTGACAAATCCTATTCTTGATCTATGCCAACTCAACAAACACCATCGAAGACACCTGTAGAGCATCTTTATAATCACCCAGTTACGTTGTGACGTTTGATAGCACACAAGGTGTTCCTCTAGTATTCGGGAGTTGCATAATCTCATAGTCAGAAGAACATGTATAAGTCACGAAGAAAGCAGTAGCAATAAAACTGAATGATCATTATGCTAAGCTAACGGACGGGTCTTGTCCATCACATCATTCTCTAATGATGTGATCCCGTTCGTCAAATGACAACACATGTTGATGGCTAGGAAACTTAACCATCTTTGATTAACGAGCTAGTCAACTAGAGGCATACTAGGGACACTTTATTTGTCTATGTATTCACACATGTACTAAGTTTCCGGTTAATACAATTCTAGCATGAATAATAAGCATTTATCATGATATAAGGAAATATAAATAACAACTTTATTATTGCCTCTAGGGCATATTTCCTTCAGTCTCCCACTTGCACTAGAGTTAATAATCTAGTTCACATCGTCATGTGATTTAACACCAATAGTTCACATCTTTATGTGATTAGTTCCCATATCCATGTGACTAACACCCAAAGGGTTTACTAGAGTCAATAATCTAGTTCACATCGCTATGTGATTAACACCCAAAGAGTGATCATGTTTTGATTGTGAGAGAAATTTAGTCAAGGGGTCTGCCCCATTCAGAGTCGTATGTATTTTGCAAACTTTCTATGTCTACAATGCTTTGCACGGAGCTACTATAGATAATTCCTCCCACTTTCAATATGTATCTAGATCAAGACTTAGAGTCATCCAGATCGGTGTCAAAGCTTGCATCGACGTAACTCTTTACGACGAACTCTTTGTCACCTCCATAACCGAGAAACATTTCCTTATTCCACTAAGGATATTTTTGACCACTGTCTAGTGATCCACTCCTGGATCACTATTGTACCCTCTTGCCAAACTTATGGTGAGGTACACAATAGGTCTGGTACACAGCATAGCATATTTTATAGAACCTATGACTGAGGCATAGGGAATGACTTTTCATTCTCTTTCTATTTTCTGCCATGGCCGGGTTTTGAGTCTTTACTCAACTTCACACCTTGCAACACAGGAAAGAACTCCTTCTTTGACTGTTCTATTTTGAGCTACTTCAAAATCTTGTCAAGGTATGTACTTATTGAAAATATATCAAGAGTCTTGACCTATCTCTATAGATCTTGATGCTCAATATGTAAGTAGCTTCACCGAGGTCTTTCTTTGAAAAACTCCTTTCAAACACTCCTTTATGCTTTCCAGAAAATTCTACATTATTTCCGATCAACAATATGTCATTCACATATACTTATCAGAAATGTTGTAGTGCTCCCACTCACTTTCTTGTAAATACAGGCTTCACCGCAAGTTTGTATAAAAACATATGCTTTGATCACTTTATCAAAGCATATATTCCAACTCCGAGATGCTTGCACCAGTCCATAGATGGATCGTTGGAGCTTGCTCACTTTGTTAACACCTTTAGGATCGACAAAACCTTCTGGTTGCATCATATACAACTCTTCTTTAAGAAATCCATTAAGGAATGTAGTTTTGACATCCATTTGCCAGATTTCATCAAATGCGGCAACTGCTAACATGATTTGGACAGACTTTTAAGCAATGATACGAGTGAGAAAATCTCATCATAGTCAACACCTTGATCTTGTCAAAAACATTTTGCGACAATTTGAGATTTGTAGATAGTAACACTACTATCATCATCTGTCTTCCTCTTGAAGATCCATTTATTCTCAATGACTCACCGATCATCGGGCAAGTCAATCAAAGTCCATACTTTGTTCTCATACATGGATCCCATCTCAGATTTCATGGCCTCAAGCCATTTTGCGGAATCTGGGCTTATCATCACTTCATCATAGTTCGTAGGTTCGTCATGGTCTAATAACATGACTTCCAGAACATGATTACTGTACCACTCTGGTGTGGACCGTACTCTGGTTGACCTACGAGGTTCGGTAGTAACTTTATCTGAAGTTTCATGATCACCATCAGTAGTTTCCTCACTAATTGGTGTAGGAATCACTGGAATTGATTTCTGTGATGAACTACTTTCCAGTTCGGGAGAAGGTACAATTACCTCATCAAGTTCTACATTCCTCCCAATCACTTCTTTCGAGAGAAACTTCTTCTTTAGAAAGGATCCATTCTTAGCAATGAATATCTATCCTTCGGATCTGTGATAGAAGGTGTACCCAACAATTTCCTTTGGGTATCCTATGAAGACGCATTTCTCCGATTTGGGTTCGAGCTTATCAGGTTGAAACTTTTTCACATAAGTTGCTAAACCACGGTTCATATGGTGTCGTCTCAACGGATTTAGATGGTGCCCTATTTAACGTGAATGCAGCTGTCTCTAATGCATAACCCCAAAATGATAGTGATAAATCGGTAAGAGACATCATAGATTGCACCATATCTAATAAAGTACGGTTATGATGTTCGGACACACCATTACGCTCTGGTGTTCCAGGTGGCGTGAGTTGCGAAACTATTCCGCATTGTTTAAAATAAAGAGCAAACTCGTAACTCAAATATTCTCCTCCGCGATCAGATCGTAGAAACTTTATTTTCTTGTTAGATGATTTTCCACTTCACTCTGAAATTCTTTGAACTTTTCAAATGTTTCATACTTATGTTTCATTAAGTAGGTATACCCATATTTTCTCAAATCATCTGTGAAGGTCAGAAAATAATGATACTCGCCGTGAGCCTCAACACTTATTGGATCGCATACATCAGTACGTATTATTTCCAATAAGTTAGTTGCTCGCTCCATTGTTCCGGAGAACGGAGTCTTAGTCCTTGAGTTTCTTCATGCGCTTTACACCAATAAGACCTAAATGGCAGTGCCACAAATAGGTTGCACTATCATTATTAACTTTGCATCTTTTGTCTTCAATATTATGAATATGTGTATCACTACGATTGAGATTTAGTAAACCATTCATCTTGGGTGTATGACCATAGAAGGTTTTATTCATGTAAACAGAATAACAATTATTCTTTGACTTAAATGAATAACCGTATTGCAACAAACATTATCCAATCATATTATGCTCAGCGCAAACACCAAATAACATTTATTTTAGGTTCAACACTAATCCCGAAGGTAAAGGGTGTGTGCGATGGTGATCTTATCAACCTTGGAATCATTTCCAACACACATCGTCACCTCGTCCTCAACTAGTCTTTGTTTATTTTGTAACTCCCATTTCGAGTTACTACTCTTAGCAACTGAACTAGTATCAAATACCGAGGGGTTTGCTATAAACACTAGTAAAGTACACATCAATAACATGTATATCAAATATACCTTTGTTCGCTTTGCCATCCTTCTTATCCGCCAAGTATATAGGGAAGTTCCACTTCCAGTGACCATTTCCTTTATAGTAGAAGAACTCAGTTTCAGGCTTGGGTCTAGCTTTGGGCTTCTTCATGGGAGTGGCAACTTGCTTACCATTCTTCTTGAACTCCCCTTTCTTTCCCTTTCCCTTTTACTTGTGTCGGCGTTCTAGGAACGGGGGTCCCCAGACTTGCCTGCCTGCGGCCCACGGCGTGGCTGGGCTAGCAGGTCTGTACGGCCCATCTTCATCAACAAGGCATTCAAGACCCTCGCGAGGGGCCAAGCCTCGACGCAAGACCTCCTCCTCAGGAGCGGCCTCGCCAGCCAGGCTCACGAGGGGCGGAGAGATCAAGGCAAGGCAAACCTCGCGAGGTTCTCATGATGTGAGCCATGACCATCGAGACCAGGCGGGCGCTAGCATGCGCAGTGTCCTTGCTTCCTCTTTGGTGCCAAGGAGGCAAGCGCAGGCGTGGAGTACCGAGGCATCAAGCAAAGATTTCCATATTGGTGCAATGAGACCAATACCAGCAGGACGGCAAGACGGAGGTCATCATGGAGCCCAAGACGGCGTCATCACCAGAGCCTTTTGTAGGCGAAGACCACCTTTTGTCAGGATAAGCTATACTAGTTGTCCCCTTTCAAATTGGCCGTTGTTGGATCCCTTCCCGCTTAATATTTGGGGAGAGGACCAGGGCTTATATAAGTAGAACGAGCCACCACAGTAGAAAAGAAAAAATGGGTTCAAAGAGAGAGAGAGAGAGAGGACGGATCATCAAGACCATCCTTAGCCACGCAAGTGCGTCAAGCACAAGAACACCTCAACCTCAGGAGGTTGTTCTTCCCCTTGTACTGTTCATCATGAACCCAAGAGGCAATCCATCACCACCACACTGGAGTAGGGTATTACACCACAACGATGGCCTGAACCAGTATAAATCTTGTGTCTTTGTGTTGCAAGTTCGAAGAGTTCATCCACGAGATCTTAGCAAGCTAGGGTGTGGATCGATAGTGAGAAAACCTTCACGCGCACCCCAATGTTTGAACCTTGAGGGTTTGCTGGAACCCGTGATCCGACATTTGGCGCGCCAGGTAGGGGGGCGGCGTAGCTTCTCTTCCACCGATCTGCGCTCCGTCGCCACCTCGCTTCGCCCACATGGCAGGCGCCCTACCGCCGACTCCGGCAGCCAGCGTTGACGGCAGGGCCAGGGGGCTCTGAGCCCTGGCCCCCACCCTGCGGCGGGTGCAGTGGCCGCCCAAGTTCAAGCCGGAGATGCCGCCATGCTATGACAGTGTGGCGGACCCGTCAGCTTTCCTGCTGGCATACGAGGAGGCCATCCTCGAAGTCGGGGGTGATGACAAGGTCATGGCCTGCTGTCTTCCCATGGCCCTCGCCGACGAGTCGCGCACCTGGCTGCTCAACCTTCTCGGATCCATGGTGGCGTCTTGGGAGGAGCTGTGCGACCTCTTCATTGAGTGCTACGCGACACCGGCGCACCACTCGGTCACGGCCCTGCTAGGCGGCTCACAGGCGCCACCTTCAGAGCACCACATCAAGCCATTCCTCCACCAGGTTGGTGCCGCTTCCACGCACTCGGGGGCTCCGCCGGGCTAGGTCGCGCCTGAGGCCGACCTCACCTTCAGCTCGGAAGACCACCCTGTCACCACCACCGGCTCGAGCATGCTTCCAATGCTCTGCACGCCCACCATCTGCAACGTGGCCGTCACCAAGACCCTCATCGACGGTGGCGCTGGCCTCAACTTGCTTTCCACGGAGGCCTTCAGCCTTCTTCACGTGCCGCTCGAGCGACTCAGCCTCAGCAAGCCTTTCTCAGGAGCTGGTTGCGGTGCTGCCCGCTCCCTGGGGCAGATCCGCCTTCTCGTCACCTTTGGCATGTGCGACAACTACCGCACCGAGCTGGTTCACTTTGACATCGCCCGCATCGGCCTCCCGTACAATGCCATCCTCGGGTACCCAGCTCTGGCCCAGTTCATGGCGGCGACTCATCTAGCCTACAACCTCATGAAAATGCCTGGAAGCAAAGGTGTCCTCACTGTCGAGGGGGACACCAAGGAGGTTGTGATGGCGCTCAAACTTGCCTTCAGGACCGCTGCGATGGCACAGCCCGTCGGCACCGGTCCCCCCAAGGCCAAGGAGGTCGCGCCAACCAAGAAGAAGCAGTTGTTCACCCAAGACAAGGCAGAAACCAAGCAGGTGCCGGTCGACGAGAACGGCTCCTCAGGAACCACCTTCACCATAGGCGCCAGCCTCGACCCCAGCCAGGAGGAACCATTGGTGAAGTTCTTGAGCGCGAACAAGGAAATATTTGCATGGGAGCCCAATCAGCTGGTGGGGGTCCCGAGAGAGGTGATTTAGCACCACTTGAGGGTATGCCCCAATGTGCGCCCCGTGAAGCAGCGAGCGAGGTGGCAGTCCACGGGGAAGTAGGCCTTCATCGTCCAAGAGACCCACAAGCTGGAGGCGGCAGGTGCCATTCGTGAGGTTAGGTACCCCGAATGGCTGGCGAACCCAGTCGTGGTGCCGAAGAAAGGCGGGAAGGAGTGAATCTGTGTCGACTTCACCAACCTCAACAAGGTGTGCCCTCAAGATCCGTTCCCTCTCCCGCGCATCGACCAGATCGTCGACTCCACCACCGAGTGCGACCTACTGTGCTTCTTGGATGCGTTCTCAGGTTATCAGCAAATCAAGATGGTAGTGGAAGATGTAGAGAAGACAGCCTTCTTGACCCAGTTTGGGGTGTACTGCTACACCTGTATGCCCTTAGGACTATGCAACCCGTGTGTGACCTTTCAGCGGCTGATGCACATCGCTTTAGGGCGGCAGCTCGGGAGGAACACGGAGGCCTACGTCGACGACATTGCGGTGAAGTCTCGGGAGGCGAGAACCTTGATCCAAGACCTAGAGGAGACCTTCGAAAGCCTGCGCCAGGTGAACTTGTGGCTTAACCTGGAAAAGTGTGTGTTCGGTGTCCCTTCCGGCAAGTTGCTGGGATTCCTCGTGTCACACAGAGGGATCGAGGCAAACCCGGAGAAGATCAAGGCCATTGAGGGCATGAGCCTGCCGTAGACCCTCAAGGAAATGCAGAAGTTGGCTGGTCGGGTGACTGCATTGGGGCGCTTCATCTCCAAGCTGGGAGAGCGCGCCTTACCCTTCTTCAAGCTGATGAATAAGAAGGGCCCGTTGGAGTGGACTCTGGAGGCCGACCGAGCCTTCCAAGACCTCAAGAGATACCTAACCAGCCCTCCGGTGATGGTGGCGCCACGGCCTATCGAGCCTCTAGAACTTTATCTTGTCGCCACCCCATACTCCACCAGCGCTGCGCTAGTGGCGGTTCGGGAGGAGCACCAGGCCAAGAGTGCGTCGCGCCAAGCTACGTCGCCAGCCGAGATGACACAAGATCAGGAAGGCGCATCAAGAGCCATAGCGGCACCAACAGAAGACCAAGCTCGGCAGGATGACACCGTAGAGATTCCCGCAAGAGATCAGGCGCCAGGGGTCCCACCACCTTAGGAGGCACCCCAGCTCGCATAAGAAGCGAGCCTCACCAACACGCCGGTCCTCGTCGAGAACCCGGTGTATTTCGTAAGCACGGTGTTGAGGGACGCGAGGGCACGATACCCCATGCCTCAGAAGCTCCTGCTCGCGCTCCTGGTGGCCTCGCGCAAGTTGCGGCACTACTTCCAGGGCCACCCTATCAAGGTCGTCTCGACCTACCCACTTGAGAGGGTGCTCAGGAGCCCCAACTCCGCTGGAAGGGTCGCTGAGTGGAACATCGAGCTGCAGGCATTCTAGTTGGAGTTTAGCACCACCAGGGTCATCAAGGGAGCCGCGCTCGCTGATTTTGTGGCGGAATGGACGGATGCCCCGGCACTTGAAGTGGGCGAGGACCGGTCTACCTCGCCAGGAAGTGAGGCACCCGACGGATGGGTCATGTACTTTGATGGTACCTTCGCGCACCAAGGCGCGGGGGCTGGAGCAGTACTCATCTCGCCCACACAAGACAAGCTCTACTACGTTGTGCAGCTCTGTTTTCAGCAGGGCGAGAAGGTCTCCAACAACATCGCAGAGTATGAAGGTCTTATAGCTAGCTTGAAGGCCACAAGCTCTAGGGGTAAAGCGCCTCACCGTTAGGGGCGACTCACAGCTCCTAGTCAACTTATCCAACAAAGTATATGAGCCAAAGGACGAGCACATGGAGGCGTACCTTGCAGAGGTATGTAAGATGGAAAAGCAGTTCCTAGGCCTAGAGGTGTAGCATGTGCCCCGTGGCACCAACAAGGAGGCCGACGGCATCGCTAGGAGGGCATACAAGCGGCAGCCCCAAGAGCCTGGCGTCTTTGAGGAGCAGCTCTTCAAGCCGTCAGCGACGCCACCACTTTCAAGCATGGCACGGCCTCGGGTGGAGCTCCCACAACCGCCTACCACAGGATCCCCAGCTTGTGGCCCGACCTCAGGAGCTCACTTGCTCTTGGCGCTCGAGCCCCAAGAGGGATGTTGGACCAAGGAATTCAAGGAATATCTAATGCAAGGGGTGCTATGGGAGGAGGAAGAGAATGCAGAGCGCGTGGCCCGGCAAGCCACGGCATACTGCATCCAGGACGGTGAGTTGTACATGAAGCGACCAAATGATGTTTCGCTGCATTGCATTCCAGGGACCAGGGGAAGGAGTTGCTGATTGACATACATGGCGGGGACTGCGGACACCACCCGTCGTCACAGACTCTTGTCGGGAAGGTGTTCTGCAGTGGGTTCTACTGGCCCACGACGCTAAATGATGCAGCTGAGCTGGTGAAGTCCTGCGAAGCTTGCCAGTTCCACGCCAAGCAGATCCATCAGCCAGCTCAGGGCCTCCAGACTATACCGCTCACATGGCCGTTCGCGGTCTGGGGGCTGGATTTATTGGGCCCATTCCTCGAGCGCCAGGGGGCTACCGCTACCTCTACGTCACCATTGACAAATTCACCAAGTGGGCGGAAGTGGAAGCCGTCCGCACCATCCCAGCTGGTTCCACGGTTAAGTTCATCAAGGGCCTCATGAGTCGTTTCGGCGTCCCCAACCGCATCATCACCGACAACGGCTCGCAGTTCACCAGTAACCTCTTCAAAACATATTGTGGTAACCTTGGAACGCAGATCTGCTACGCTTCGGTGGCGCACCCCAGGAGCAATGGCTAGGCTGAACGCGCCAACGCGGAGGTCCTGAGAGGCCTCAAGACTAGGACCTTCAATGGGGAAACTATTGTCGTTATGCATTAGTTCGTTTTCTTGTGCGTTAGTTTGTTTGCTTATCGTTATGGCTAGTCCTTTACCTTCTACCTCTATGTCTGAAATTGGGGAAACTATTGTCGATATGGACAATAATAATATCATGAAAAATTCTGATGCTCCTGCTAAAGAACCATCCATCTTACATACAAAAAAATTATGTGTTGGTGGTGGTAATATTATTGGAAAAGGAGTTATTCAAGATTTCTTTACTTGTGCCGGTGCTTTACCTTCTATGGGTAGTTCTATCCTTCATAGAACTAGTAGTCTTGCGTACGCTATTGCCATTCTTGTAGTTGAACTTGAAATACAATTCATGCACATGCATCCTCGAATACAAAGGATTTTCCTGGAATTTTCTAATATTGTGCATTCTTCTGTTAAGCGTGCCGCTACTATCTTTTTGGCTCATGAGTTTAGATTCATAATAAAAGAGGCCAAAGAAATCTTTGCACATTATAGGGTGGATGCTTGCCGTCCTCCCATAGAGGCTATCCTCTTTGATCAAGAAGAAATAATGCGTTTTCAATCTCTAGACTATGTTGCTTTCAATGAAAATCTTAGAAAAAGGGTTCCTACCAATGTTTTAGTTGATAGAATTTCTGAACTTAATGATGATTTGGCTATTCAAAATAATGAACTAGGATATTCTCATGAATATAGGCTCACAAAGTTCTATCAAAAGAATTCTTATAATGATGAATTGGTTGTGCAATATGAAGGACCAAAGGAGGAACCTATACCTCCCAAGGTTGATCTTGGGGACTTTTGTCCCATTAAATTTAGCCCTTTCGATTACTTTTGCTTTCCTCAAAGAAAACTTGCCGCCAAACGTAGAGAATATGAAATGAGTTTTAATAATCTATCTTACTATTATGGCAATACCTAGATCCATCCTTTCTTGTTATGCCTAGCTAGGGGCGTTAAACGATAGCGCTTGTTGGGAGGCAACCCAATTTTATTTTTATTCCTTGATTTTTGATCCTGTTTAGTAAGAAATAAATTATCTAGACTCTATTTTGGTTGTGTTTTTTGTGTTTAATTAGTGTTTGTGCCAAGTAGAACCGTTGGGAAGACTTGGGGAAAGTCTCGTTACACTTGCTGTAAACAAACAGAAACTTTAGCGCTCACGAGAACTACTGCCATTTTCATTTGGAAAGTGCTATTTAGTTAATTATTTTTGCAGATAATTATTAGATAAATTCCTCACGTCCAGATATTTATTTTATAATTTTTGGGGTTCCAGATCTTGCGCTAGCTACAGATTACTACAGACTGTTCTGTTTTTGACAGATTCTATTTTTCGTGTGTTGTTTGCTTATTTTGATGAAACTATGGCTAGTAAAATAGTTTGTAAACCATAGAGAAATTGGAATACAGTAGGTATAACACCAATATAAATAGAGAATGAGTTCATTACAGTACCTTGAAGTGGTCTTTTGTTTTCTTTCGCTAACGGAGCTCACGAGATTTTCTACTTTGAGTTTTGTGTTATGAAGTTTTCAAGTTTTGGGTAAAGATTTGATGGATTATGGAACAAGGAGTGGCAAGAGCCTAAGCTTGGGGATGCCCATGGCACCCCAAGATAATCTAAGGACACCTAAAAGCCAAAGCTTGGGGATGCCCCAGAAGGCATCCCCTCTTTCGTCTACTTCTATCGGTAACTTTACTTGGAGCTATATTTTTATTCGCCACATGATATGTGTTTTGCTTGGAGCGTCTTGTATGATTTGAGTCTTTACTTTTTAGTTTACCACAATCATCCTTGCTGTACACACCTTTTGAGAGAGCCATACATGATTTGGAATTTGCTAGAATACTATATGTGCTTCGCTTATATCTTTTGAGTTATATAGTTTTCCTCTAGTACTTCACTTATATCTTTTAGAGCACGGTGGTGGATTTTTTTATAAGAAACTATTGATCTCTCATGCTTCACTTAGATTATTTTGAGAGCTTTAAATAGCATGGTAATTTTCTTAAAATCCTAATATGCTAGGTATTCAAGATTAGTAAAATTTTATTATGAGTGTTTTGAATACTAAGAGAAGTTTGATGCTTGACGATTGTTTTGAGATATGGAGGTAATAATATCAAAGCCAGCTAGTTGAGTAGTTGTAAAATTGAGAAATGCTTGTGTTGAAGTTTGCAAGTCCCGTAGCATGTAATGGTAAACGTTATGTAACAAATTTGAAACATGAGGTGTTATTTGATTGTCCTCCTTATGAGTGGCGGTCGGGGACGAGCGATGGTCTTTTCCTACCAATCTATCCCCCTAGGAGCATGCGCGTAGTGCCAAGGTTTTTGATGACTTGTAGATTTTGCAATAAGTATGTGAGTTCTTTATGACTAATGTTGAGTCCATGGATTATACGCACTCTCACCCTTCCATCCTTGCTAGCCTCTTCTATACCGTGCATTGCCCTTTCTCACATTGAGAGTTGGCGCAAACTTCGCCGGTGCATCCAAACCCCGTGATATGATACGCTCTTTCACACATACACCTCCTTATATCTTCCTCAAAACAGCCACCATACCTGCCTATTATGGCATTTCCATAGCCATTCCGAGATATATTGCCATGCAACTTTCCACCATTCCGTTTATCATGACACATTCATTATTGTCATATTGCTTAGCATGATCATGTAGTTGACATTCTATTTGTGGCAAAGCCACCGTTCATAATTCTTTCATACATGTCACTCTTGGTCCATTGCATATCCCGGTACACCGCTGGAGGAATTCATATAGAGTCATCTTTTGTTCTAGTATCGAGTTGTAATCATTGAGTTGTAAATAAATAGAAGTGTGATGATCATCATTTTCTAGAGCATTGTCCCAAGTGAGGAATTAAAAAAAAGAAAGAGCAAGGCCATATAAAAAATAGAAGGCCCAAAAAAATGAGAGAAAAAGAGAGAAGGGACAATGTTACTATCCTTTGCCACACATGTGCTTCAAAGTAGCACCGTAATCTTCATGATAGAGAGTTTCTTGTTTTGTCACTTTCATATACTAGTGGGAAATTTTCATTATAGAACTTGGCTTGTATATTCCAACAATGGGCCTCCTCAAGTGCCCTAGGTCTTCATGAGCAAGCAAGTTGGATGCACAACCACTTAGTTTCTTTTGTTGAGCTTTCATACATTTATAGCTCTAGTGCATCCGTTGCATGGCAATCCCTACTCCTTGCATTAACATCAATCGGTGGACATCTCCATAGCCCATTGATTAGCCTCGTTGATGTGAGGCTTTCTCCTTTTTTGTCTTCTCCACATAACCCCCCTAATTATATTCTATTCCACCCATAGTGCTATGTCCATGGCTCGCGCTCATATATTGCGTGAAAGTTTATAGGTTTGAGATTACTAAAGTATGAAACAATTGCTTGGCTTGTCATCGGGGTTGTGCATGATGAGAGCATTCTTGTGTGACGAAAATGGAGCATGACTAAACTATATGATTTTGTAGGGATGAACTTTCTTTGGCCATGTTATTTTGAGAAGACATAATTGCTTAGTTAGTATGCTCGAAGTATTATTATTTTTATGTCAATATGAACTTTTGTCTTGAATCTTTCGGATCTGAATATTCATACCACAATTAAGAATAATTACATTAAAATTATGCCAAGTAGCACTCCTAATCAAAAATTATGTTTTTATCATTTACCTACTCGAGGACGAGCAGGAATTAAGCTTGGGGAAGCTTGATGCGTCTCCAACGTATCTATAATTTTTGATTGCTCCATGCTATATTATCTACTGTTTTGAACATTATTGGGCTTTATTATCCAATTTTATATTATATTTGGGACTAACCTATTAACCGGAGGCCCAGCCCAGAATTGCTATTTTTTGCCTGTTTTAGGGTTTCGAAGAAAAGGAATATCAAACGGAGTCCAAACGGAATGAAACCTTCGGGAACGTGATTTTCTCAACGAACAAGACCCACGAGACTTGGACCCTATGTCAAGACACAAAAGAGGAGACCGCGAGGTAGGGGACGCGCCTACCCCCCCCCCCCCAGGCGCGCCCTCCACCCTCGTGGGCCCCCTGTTGCTCCACCGACATACTCCTTCCTCCTATATATACCTACGTACCCCCAAACGATGAGATACAGAGCCAAAACCCTAACACAACCGCCACAATTTTCTGTATCCACGAGATCCCATCTTGGGGCCTGTTCCGGAGCTCCGCCGGAGGGTGCATCGATCACGGAGGGCTTCTACATAAGCACCATAGCCCCTCCGATGAAGTGTGAGTAGTTTACCTCAGACCTACGGGTCCATAGTTATTAGCTACATGGCTTCTTCTCTCTTTTCGGATCTCAATACAATGTTCTCCCCCTCTCTTGTGGAGAACTATTCGATGTAATCTTCTTTTTGCGGTGTGTTTGTTGAGACCGATGAATTGTGGGTTTATGATCAAGTCTATCTATGAACAATATTTGAATCTTCTCTGAATTCTTTTATGTATGATTGGTTATCTTTGCAAGTCTCTTCGAATTATCAGTTTGGTTTGGCCTACTAGTTGATCTTTCTTGCAATGGGAGAAGTGCTTAGCTTTGGGTTCAAGCTTGCGGTGTCCTTTCCCAGTGACAGTAGGGGAAGCAAGGCATGTATTGTATTGTTGCCATCGAGGATAACAAGATGGGGTTTTCATCATATTGCATGAGTTTATCCCTCTACATCATGTCATCTTGCTTAAGGCGTTACACTGTTTTTAACATAATACTCTAGATGCATGCTGGATAGCGGTCGATGAGTGGAGTAATAGTAGTAGATGCAGGGAGGAGTCGGTCCACTTGAATCGGACGTGATGCTATATACATGATCATACCTAGATATTCTCATAACTATGCTCAATTCTGTCAATTGCTCAATAGTAATTTGTTCACCCACCATAGAATACTTATGCTCTCGAGAGAAGCCACTGGTGAAACCTATGGCCCCCGGGTCTATCTTTATCATATTAATCTCCTACTACTTAGTTATTTCCTTTGCTTTTTTACTTTGCCTTTATTTTACTTTGCATCTTTATCACAAAAATACCAAAAATATTATCTTATCATATCTATCAGATCTCACTCTCGTAAGTGGCCGTGTAGGGATTGACAACCCCTATTCATGTAGGTTGCGAGGATTTATTTGTTTTGTGTAGGTACGAGGGACTCGTGCGTAGCCTCCTACTGGATTGATACCTTGTGTCGGTGTCAAAACCGGCGAATCTCGGGTAGGGGGTCCCGAACTGTGCGTCTAGGTCGGATGGTAACAGGAGGCAGGGGACACGATGTTTTACCCAGGTTCGGGCCCTCTTGATGGAGGTAAAACCCTACGTCCTGCTTGATTAATATTGATGATATGGGTAGTACAAGAGTAGATCTACCACGAGATCAGAGAGGCTAAACCCTAAAAGCTATCCTATGGTATGATTGCTGTTCGTCCTACGGACTAAAACTCTCCAGTTTATATAGACACCGGAGAGGGCTAGGGTTACACAGAGTCAGTTACAATGGTAGGAGATCTACATATCCGTATCGCCAAGCTTGCCTTCCACGCCAAGGAAAGTCCCTTCCGGACACGGGACGAAGTCTTCAATCTTGTATCTTCATAGTCCAGGAGTCCGGCCGAAGGTATAGTCCGGCCATCCGGACACCCCCTAATCCAGGACTCCCTCAGTAGCCCCTGAACCAGGCTTCAATGACGACGAGTCTGGCGCGCAGATTGTCTTCGGCATTGCAAGGCGGGTTCCTCCTCCAAGTACTTCATAGAAGATTTTGAACACAAAGGTAGTGTCCGGCTCTGCAAAATAAGTTTCCACATATTGCCATAGAGAGAATAATATTTACACAAATCTAATCTGCTGACGTATTCCGTAGCGTGACATCACACCACGGCCAAGTCTTTATTCGAATCGTTTTACTGTCCCACCTCAGCGCGTTTAGCGAGGCGGTTTCCTTGGCACGTCTTGTTAAAGCAGAGATCGTGTCCCCTTATTCCGGGATTCTCATCAATACGGGTGTGGGTAACCCAACCGCGCCATTGACTATGGCGCTTGGGAGATAAGCGAGTTTTACCAGGCTGGTGGGGGCGCATAGTCGCGTCCGCCCATATAAGGGGATAAGGATCCACCTTTTCATCCACGCCTTCTTCCTCCTTTGCCTATCCATTTCCGCGCACTCGAGCTCCAGCGCCCAAGTCCGCACACCCCACCTCAACCTTCTCCAGCCATGTCCGGAGCGGGAGGCAAGTGGATGGTCTCCTCCGTCACGGAGGGACACATCAAAAGACTGAGGAAGGCCGGATACTTGTCTAACGACATTGCGCACCGGCTTCCCGAAGAGGGGCAGCTCATCCCCACCCCTAGGCCCCATGAGAGGGTGGTGTTCCTCCCCCATTTCCTCCGCGGACTGGGCTTCCCTCTCCACCCATTTGTCCGGGGGCTCATGTTCTACTATGGCCTGGATTTCCACGATCTGGCCCCGAACTTTGTCCTCAACATCTCGGCGTTTATCGTCGTGTGCGAGGCTTTCTTCCGCATCCGCCCCCATTTCGGCCTATGGCTCAAGACTTTCAATGTCAAGCCGAAGGTGGTGCGCGGCACCCAAGCGGAGTGCGGAGGCGCCATGGTGGGCAAGATGCCCAACGTCCTATGGTTCGAGGGCTCCTTCGTGGAGTCCCTAAAGGGGTGGCAGTCGGGGTGGTTTTACATCACCGAGCCGCGCGACCCTGAATGGGTCGCAGCCCCCGAGTTCCGATCCGGACCCCCTACGCGGCTCGCCTCCTGGAAAGAGACGGGCCTGTCGTGGGGTAAAAAAGGAGAGCTGACCGGACTCCAAACATGCGTCCAAACCCTGGTGGACAGGAAGCTCAAACTTGTCGACGTAGTCCAGGTTATGCTCATCCATCGGATCCTCCCGTGTCAACAACGGGCTTTCAACCTGTGGGAGTTCGACCCGGCGCGGCACCGAACTCTGAGCAGGCTCTTCGACACGACGTACGAAGATGCCTGGAAGGTGCTTTTCAAGGGCGCCGAGGCCCCCGCATCCGCTACCGAGGATCGCGGATTCAGCACGCAGCGTCACGCTCGTGCGGTAAGCTGTTTTACCTTTTACAGGGTATTAGTTTTTCATAGTTTGACTCCATGCGGGATCTAAGCTCCCTTACCTTTGACAGGATTGGCAGGAGACGTCCGGACAGATCAACTGTCCGGCTCCTTTGCCCGAAGGCCCAGTGGACGCTCGCTTGGCGAAGCTGCTGGTTCCGGCACCCTACGTGGTGCCGGAGAAGAAGGCCAAGAAGAAGGCCACGGGGACTCGAAAGAGTGCCCGGCGCCAGGAGGTGTCGGATTCATCATCCGACGACTCCAAGGCGCACTCCTCCCATGAAGACGAGGAGGAGGAAGAAGAGACCTCTCCCCCTCCAGCGGGGGAGGGAAGAAAAGGAAGGCCGCCCCAACCGGGGAGGCCGAAGGGTCCAAGAGGGGGAAGACCCCTCCTCCGGACTACTCCACCAACGCCGACGATCGGCGAAGAGGAGTGGCCGCACAGGGCCAAGCCCCTGGCAAAATCGTAAGTATCCGGATACCAGAGTGATTCATAGTATTCCCCCATTGCACAACTTTTCCTTATGTCGAACATGATTGTGCAGTCCGCCCAAGGCCGGGCTCGATGAGTCGTCGAGCGGCTCCCTGGACTCGTCGGATGTGAATTCGCTTCCGACGGCTTCCTCCCCCCACCCTACGGACGGCGTCGAGGTGGCGTCCCAACAGGTTCCAAGCCAGGAGGAGGTGGTCCTGGAGGCGCCGCAAGGCAACCTCCCGGACTCCAGGCGTAAAGGGGATAGAACCCCCAAGGGCTCCAAGTCCGGCCTTGAGCCGGGACACCGCGCCGGAACCTTCAACGGTTCCGGACTCCGGTAGGCAGCCTCCTTCCAAGAGGAGCAAGCCTACCGAGCCGGTGACCTCCGTCCAACCGGAGGCACCGGACAATTTGCTGGAGACGCTTAACGGCGCCTGCATCGACGAGGAGCACCGCACTATTATGAGTGTGGTGATCCAGAAGGTTCAGTCCGCCAAGAGCGGACTGACTGAAGCCTGTGCCAGCCTTCTAACAGGCTTTGAGGTAAGTAAAGAATATGTAAAAATATTACCGCATAGACAGTAGCCCCTGATGCTCTGTTCGGCGTTCGGAAAGAAAAGCCGAATAGAGGATCTAATAAATTCGCAGGAGTCTAACATAATCAAGTCAATATGCGTATGCAGGCTTCGCTGCTGGCCTCCGCCGCACTGACTGCGGAGGTGGATACGCTGAAGCAGAACCTCGAGCGGTCCGAGCAAGAGCTCGGCCTAGCCAAGCAGCAGCTCAAGGAGAAGGAAGGTAAGAAATACCTTATTGAAATATGTGAAAGGTGCAATTGCAAAAAGTGGCAGGATTAACACGGCTATTGTAGGGGCCACAACTGAGGTGGCGACCCTTAAGCAAGCGTTGTCCGAGGCCGAAAAGAGGGTGGCCACGGAGCGCACCGAGCGGGAGAAGCATGAGACGCAGGTTGGCGAGGTGCGGCAAGAGCTCCGGGCTCTCATGAAAAAACATGGGAGTTTGGAGCTTGACTCGAAGACGCCAGAGTCTGATCTTGCAGCGGCCATTAAAGATGCCAAGTCTGCCAAGGCCGAAGCCCAGAAGGCCCTCCAGGAGGTTGAGGCAATAAAAAAGATAGTGGCGGGTAAGGCATTCTTTATGCAAAGCAAGCACGTAAAGGTGAATTACTCGTCACTTACCCGAATCCGGAGCTCTCCAGGAGCATTCTACCGAGCCGAGGAGGGAAGCTCGACGGAGAAGGTGTTCTGGTCTCAGTATGCTGCGGCCGAGCACCCGGTGCCCTTAAGCGACCAGCTGAAACAGCTAGTCGAGCTCCATAAGGTGGCCGAACAGGCCATGAAGGGCCTCATAGTCCGGCTGTGGCCTGGAGAGGCCATGCCTGGGAGCTACTTCGGGCTGGTGAGGCGGCTGGTGGAGGCATGTCCAAGGCTCGAAGTCATCAAGCGCTCCGTATGCATCGAGGGTGCCCGTAGGGCGCTTGCCCGTGCGAAGGTGCACTGGGGCAAGCTGGATGCTGAGAAGCTTGTGAAGGACGGGCCACCGCCGGGCAAGGAGCATCGCAAGCCCGAGATGTATTATGAGGGCGTTCTAAAGGGTGCCCGCCTTGTGGCGGATGAATGTTCCATGAATGTAATTTTTCTGTGAACTCGCTCGCTTTGTCATGTGTGCTGAAAACTTGTTCATGTGCGCTAAGCAATGATTTTTGAATTTAAAATATTACCTTCTGTGCGGCCGTTTATCAAATTTGAGAGATGGCGAGTCGTCGGCTTCTGCCCCCATGGCACGAGTGCTGGGGTGTTCGGGATAAACATGAGCGCTCTTTTTCCCATTCTTGGGTCCTTCGAGGGAGGCGCTCAACACAACGAACAAGGCAATCGGACTATAATGCTTGAACACTCTCACTTAGCCATATAGTTCTATAATTTTAAATTTCGGCGAAGCCCCTAGTGTTCGGAAGTCCGAGTTCGGGGCGCTATCCACGCCTAGGCCGGACAAAGTCAGCTCCTCACTCTAAGCGGCATAAGTCTTTAGGGACTCGAAAACCTCTCGAACAGCGACCAGCTCTCGCCTCATCATGACGGTCAGTTTTAGCTTTCTCTACTGAGGTGCTTAGCCCAGCTCAACTGGGGCACAATCGCAGTAGTTCTCCTAGTGCTACCTTAGCCGATATAACGGAACGTAAGGTACCAAAACATAGGAGCCGGGCAAACCCAACTATTGACCCAAGACATGATTCGGAGCCGATGCATATAATGCTATAAGTTCGGGGTGCCGCACTTGTGAAGTGGTCGGACTTCTCACACCGTATTGTGGGGTACTTAAGCCCCTGGCATATTGGCCGTACCAAAGTGTACGGGTGCAACATGTCATTAATGAACATATATTCGTAAAAAAGAGGTAATGCAATAATAGACGGAAGCTATGCATTGTTTATTTAAAAAAGCTGCGATCAAAGCAGAACGATACAAATAGTGCGATAAGCAAAAGATGGGACTATCAAATATGTCCTTTCCAGGGGCGAGCTGCGGAATGTTATGCGAAACAGGTATACTGCTCGTTATAGAGACCACCTTAGAGTTCCGTAGTGCGGCGTAGCTTTCTGCTTCCCTGGTTGTATCGTTTGTGCGGCAATTGTACTGCCGGACAAGCCTTCCGAAGAATGGAGTCCTGAAAATAAGAGAAAATTAAGAAATCGGCAGCCCCTAGTGCGGTTTAAGCCGCGTTTCGGGCGTGCCGTGATGGTGCCCCTCCCCCTGTGCCCATGGTATTTCTAGAGCGTAGTTATGTACGCGCAACACTGGTTTCGCAAGTTCGCGAGGGCTGGGGTTGGGGCCGCATTGCTACGCTTGCTCGGAACGTGCCAGGCGGTCTTGTTGTAGGTTACTCCGGGCGCGCTTGACGGTGTCCGGACGTTTAATGGCCGGACTGGAGAATTGCCTTGAGAGGCTGCTTTGTACTTCCGCTGCGATAGCCGCCGTATGCTCCTCCGTTCGGAGAGAGCGTTCGGTGTTTCCATTGACCGTGATGACGCCTCGAGGGCCTGGCATCTTGAGCTTGAGGTATGCGTAGTGCGGCACCGCATTGAACTTGGCAAATGCGGTTCGCCCGAGCAGTGCGTGATAGCCACTGCGGAACGGGACTATGTCGAAGATTAACTCCTCGCTTCGGAAATTATCCGGAGATCCGAAGACCACTTCAAGTGTAACTGAGCCTGTACAGTTGGCTTCTACACCTGGTATGACGCCTTTAAAGGTCGTTCTGGTGGGTTTAATCCTCGAGGGATCGATGCCCATTTTCCGCACTGTATCCTGATAAAGCAGGTTCAGGCTGCTGCCGCCGTCCATAAGGACTCTAGTGAGGTGAAATCCGTCAATAATTGGGTCTAGAACCAATGCGGCGAATCCGCCATGACGGATGCTAGTGGGGTGGTCCCTTCGATCAAAAGTGATCGGGCAGGAAGACCATGGGTTGAACTTTGGGGCGACTGGCTCCATCGCGTATACGTCCCTTAGCACATGCTTCCGCTCCCTCTTGGGGACGTGGGTTGCGTATATCATGTTCACCGTCCGCACTTGTGGGGGAAAACCTTTCTGTCCACTGTTGTTCGGCGGCCGGGGCTCCTCCTCGTCATCGCTATGCAGCCCCTTGTCTCTGCTTTCGGCATTTAACTTGCCTGCCTGCTTGAACACCCAACAATCCCTGTTGGTGTGATTGGCTGGTTTTTCGGGGGTGCCATGTATCTGGCATGAGCGGTCGAGTATTCGGTCCAAACTGGACGGGCCCGGAGTGTTTCTTTTGAATGGCTTTTTCCGCTGACCGGGTTTAGAGCCTTTGAATCCGGCATTAACTGCCGTATCCTCAGTATTGTCGCCGTTAATGCGGCGCTTTTGCTTGTTGCGACGCGACCTGCCACTGCTGTCCTTGGTATCCGAATTACCAGGGCTCTTGGTCATGTTATTGCTGCGAGCTAGCCAGCTGTCTTCTCCCGCGCAAAAGCGGGTCATAAGTGTCGTGAGGGCTGCCATAGATTTCGGCTTTTCCTGTCCTAGGTGCCGTGCAAGCCACTCGTCGCGGATGTTATGCTTGAAGGCTGCTAGGGCCTCTGCGTCCGGACAGTCGACGATTTGATTTTTCTTGGTTAGGAACCGTGTCCAGAATTGTCTGGCCGATTCCTCTGGCTGCTGAATTATGTGGCTTAGGTCATCGGCGTCTGGTGGTCGCACATAAGTGCCCTGGAAATTGTCGAGGAATGCGGCTTCCAGGTCCTCCCAACAACCAATTGATTCTGCTGGCAAGCTGTTAAGCCAATGCCGAGCTGGTCCTTTAAGCTTGAGTGGGAGGTATTTGATGGCGTGTAGGTCATCACCGCGGGCCATGTGGATATGAAGGAGATAGTCCTCGATCCATACCGCAGGATCTGTTGTGCCATCGTATGATTCGATGTTCACGGGTTTGAAACCCTCGGGGATTTGATGATCCATTACTTCATCTGTGAAGCATAGTGGGTGTGCGGCGCCTCTGTATTGGGCTACATCACGACGCAGCTCAAACGAGCTTTGTCTACTGTGTTCGGCCCGGCCGGATTTACTGTATCCGGCGTGACGAGTACCGTCTCGTGCCGTGGGGCGCCCACGTGATCCGTAGATCGATCTTGTTTGCCTTGCCTTGTCCTCCAATATATCTCGCAGGTCTGGCGCATTTTCCCATGCCTTGGTAGTTTTTGAGCGGCGCCGGGGTGCGGCTTGAGTGGAGGGCCGAGAGGCCTCTCTGTCGCGGCCACGGGGTGGCCGGTCGGCCGCATCATGCGCTGGTGATGGTTTAGGTGCTTCCTCCTCTAATTGGGGTAGCAACCTGCGCTTTGGGTAGCTCTTGGAGGGGCGTTCGAGTTCATACTCTTCGGCCGCAAGGACTTCAGTCCATCTGTCGGCTAGCAAATCTTGATCAGCTCTAAGCTGTTGCTGTTTTTTCTTGAGGCTGCTCGCCGTGGCCATAAGCCTGCGTTTGAAACGCTCTTGTTCGACGGGATCCTCCGGCATGACAAATTCGTCGTCGTCGAGGCTTGCCTCGTCTTCGGAGGGAGGCATATAATTATCGTCCTCGACCTCTCTGTCTGCCGCTCTCTCATGAGGGCTGGCTTCTCTATCCTCCTGTGCTAAATCTTGCTGGAGGTGGTTGTCTTCGGCACTGTCCGGGGTGTTATTATCCCCCGTGCCGGAATCACCGTTTTTGTTTTGGCGGGATTTAGAGCGGCGCCGCTGACGCCGGCGCTTAGGCTGCTTCTTGGAGGGGTCATCCTCCGCTGTTCCATCGCCATTGCCTTCTTTTGGGGTGTCCACCATGTATATATCATACGACGAGGTGGCTTTCCAGTGCCCTATAGGCGCTGGTTCTTGATCGTCTCCTGCATCGGCGTCCATACCGTCGATGTCTTCGGAGTCGAAGTCGAGCATGTCGGTTAAATCATCGACAGTGGCTACGAAGTGGGTGGTGGGTGGGCTTTGAATTTCTTCATCATCCGCATCCCAACCTTGCCGACCATAGTCCGGCCAGGGCTCTCCTGACAAAGAGAGAGACTTTAGTGAATTCAGAATATCGCCGAAGGGCGAGTGCTGAAAGATGTCCGCGGCGGTGAACTCCATGATCGGCGCCCAATCGGGTTCGATCGGTCGGGGCGCGGAGGGCTCGGAGTCTGGAGAGGAGTCCGGCTCCTTGGAGTCACGGGCTTCGCAGAGAATAGGGCTGGTGTTCGGCTCGATCGCCGTAGAGATTGCAGCCCCCGAGGCGGTGTCTAACCACCCATCCTCGGTTGGTGTGATCGGCTCCGAGCTAGGGGTCGGAGCGGACACAGGTGCGGCCTCCAGGGCACTGTTCGGCGGCAGAGCTAAATCATGCCCATCGTGACAGTGCGGCGCGCTCGGCTGTGGCTCGAATCCGTCGAAGATCAAGTCTCCGCGGATGTCGGCCGTGTAGTTCAAACTTCCAAATCTGACCTGATGGCCAGGGGCGTAGCTTTCGATCTGCTCCAGATGACCAAGCGAATTGGCCCGCAGTGCAAAGCCGCCGAATACGAAGACCTGTCCGGGGAGAAAAGTCTCACCCTGGATTGCATCGCTGTTGATGATCGGAGAAGCCATCGGGCCTAAAAGTGACGACACAGAGGAACTCTCAATGAAAGCACCAATGTCGGTGTCAAAACCGGCGGATCTCGGGTAGGGGGTCCCGAACTGTGCGTCTAGGTCGGATGGTAACAGGAGGCAGGGGACAGGATGTTTTACCCAGGTTCGGGCCCTCTTGATGGAGGTAAAACCCTACGTCCTGCTTGATTAATATTGATGATATGGGTAGTACAAGAGTAGATCTACCACGAGATCGGAGAGGCTAAACCCTAAAAGCTAGCCTATGGTATGATTGTTGTTCGTCCTACGGACAAAAACTCTCCGATTTATATAGACACCGGAGAGGGCTAGGGTTACACAGAGTCGGTTACAATGGTATCTTCATAGTCCGTATCGCCAATCTTGCCTTCCACGCCAAGGAAAGTCCCTTTCGGACACGGGACGAAGTCTTCAATCTTGTATCTTCATAGTCCAGGAGTCCGGCCGAAGGTATAGTCCGGCCATCCGAACACCCCCTAATCCAGGACTCCCTCACCTTGGTTCTCAAAAACTGAGGTTAATACTTACGCTACTTTGCTACTTTGCTACGCCTTTGGTCTGTTTTCTCGCGAGACACCCTCGTTCGAGCCCACAAGCCGGCACATCTCTCCTAATCCGTGCCCCTTGGGTACTGTGATATGAAGCACTGGGTCAAGGCTCGGGTGAATGCTAAGTCTCCTACCGAGCTTCCTAACAATTATTTTGCAGTTCCTAAGCAACCACTAAGCCAAGACAGGCACGAGGAAACAAGTGCCTCATGAATAAGAGGCTGCCCCGAACGCGCCAGGCTAAGTTATCTCCGCACAAAATAATGACACATCACGGAAATAACAAGCATAGCATAATGATTGACGAATCACAGTTCGATACACGCCCCTCCAGGCCCATACTGGTTTCATTTCGATGGAGGAAAGAAAGGAGGAACAGAACAACGGCGGCGTTGCACTGAACCACGGGGGCAGGCCTCCAGCGATGTCTCGAGCTTAGCCGAATCCCTCCTTGCGCTTCACGGAGGCGTGGCAACGAGACGACCCGCTACCACCTTCGAAGCGAGCGTGGCAGCTGGTCGTAGCCGCCGCTGCTGGAGCTTTCGCCAAGAGAAGAGCCACCGCAGCTGGACGAGGCGTGGCTGGAGGGCTCGCCCTCGTCGCGGCCATTGATACGTCTCCAACGTATCTATAATTTTTGATTGCTCCATGCTATATTATCTACTTTTTTCGACATTATTGGGCTTTATTATCCACTTTTATATTATTTTTGGGACTAACCTATTAACCGGAGGTCCAGCCCAGAATTGCTGTTTTTTTGCCTGTTTTAGGGTTTCGAAGAAAAGGAATATCAAACGGAGTCCAAACGGAATGAAACCTTCCAGAACATGATTTTCTCAACGAACAAGACCCCGAGAGACTTGGACCCTACGTCAAGAAAGAAAAGAGGAGGCCACGAGGTAGGGGGGCGCGCCTGCCTACCCCAGGCGCGCCCTCCACCCTCGTGGGCCCCCTGTTGCTCCACCGACGTACTCCTTCCTCCTATATATATATATCCACGTACCCCCAAACGATCAGATACGGAGCCAAAACCCTAATTCCACCGCCGTAACTTTTTGTATCCACGAGATCCCATCTTGGGGCCTGTTCCGGAGCTCCGCCGGAGGGGGCATCGATCACGGAGGGCTTCAACATCAACACCATAGCCCCTCCGATTAAGTGTGAGTAGTTTACCTCAGACCTACGGGTCCATAGTTAGTAGCTAGATGGCTTCTTCTCTCTTTTTGGATCTCAATACAACGTTCTCCCCCTCTCTTGTAGAGAACTATTTGATGTAATCTTCTTTTTGCGGTGTGTTTGTTGAGACCGATGAATTGTGGGTTTATGATCAAGTCTATCTATGAATAATATTTGAATCTTCTCTGAATTCTTTTATGTATGATTGGTTATCTTTGCAAGTCTCTTCGAATTATCAGGTTGGTTTGGCCTACTAGATTGATCTTTCTTGCAATGGGAGAAGTGCTTAGCTTTGGGTTCAATCTTGCGGCGTCCTTTCCCAATGACAGTAGGGGCAGCAAGGCACGTATTGTATTGTTACCATCGAGGATAACAAGATGGGGTTTTCTTCATAATGCATGAGTCTATCCCTCTACATCATGTCATCTTGCTTAAGGTGTTACTCTGTTTTTAACTTAATACTCTAGATGCATGCTGGATAGCGGTCGATGAGTGGAGTAATAGTAGTAGATGCAGGGAGGAGCCGGTCTACTTGTCTCGGACTTGATGCCTATATACATGATCATACCTAGATATTCTCATAACTATGCTCAATTCTTTCAATTGCTCATCAGTAATTTGTTCACCCACCGTAGAATACTTATGCTCTCGAGAGAAGCCACTAGTGAAACCTATGGCCCCCGGGTCTATCTTTATCATATTGATCTCCTACTACTTAGTTATTTCCTTTGCTATTTACTTTGCCTTTATTTTACTTTGCATCTTTTCTCACAAAAATACCAAAAATATTATCTTATCATATCTATCAGATCTCACTCTCGTAAGTGGCCTTATAGGGATTGACAACCCCTATTTGCATTGGTTGCGAGGATTTATTTGTTTTGTGCAGGTACGAGGGACTCGCGCGTAGCCTCCTAGTGGATTGATACCTTGGTTCTAAAAAACTAAGGGAAATATTTACGCTACTTTGCTGCATCATCCCTTCCTCTTTGGGGAAAACCAATGCAGTGCTCAAGAGGTAGCAAGAAGGATTTCTGGCGCCATTGCCGCGGAGGTCTACGCGAAAGTCAACATACCAAGTACCCATCACATACCCTTATCTCCCGCATTACATTATTTGCCATTTGCCTCTCGTTTTCCTCTCCCCCACTTCACCCTTGTCGTGTTATTCGCCCTCTCTCTCTCTATCCTCCCTCTCTTTCTCTATTTGCCTCTTTTTGCCCGCTTGCTTTTTGTTTGCTTGTGTGTTAGTTTGTTTTCTTGTCGTTATGGCTAGTCCCTTATCTTCTCCGTTGTCTCCTGAGAATGAAATTCTAAATTTTAAGCAAAGGGAGGGAGAAAATCTAAAAGATGCTTGGTATAGAATTTGCAATGCTCAAAATAGATCTACTAGGAAGCAATCTACTTCCGTTCTCCTTCGCAATTTTTATGTAGGCATTACTCCTTCGCACCGCTATGTTCTTGATACTATTACCGGAGGGAACTTTTTGGGTAGCCATACTTTTGATTCTTATAATGCTATGTTAGATTTATTTGGCTCACCCCCTCTCTTGGTTAATGGAACTATATTATCTTTGGAGCATGTAATGCAAAGGCTTGAAATTATTGAAAATAAGGTTGCTACCGTAGAGTTAATTGAAAATTTGGATAAAAAGATCCTCAGCGTAATCTCTCAATATGGATCTAAAGTAGGAGTTACTTTGAAAGATATTAAAGAAAAGGAACCCATAGTTAATGAGAAAATAAATCACGATTCCGTTAGGGTCGATAAACTTGAGAATATTATTACCAACTTGGGAACCGCTTTTTCTTCCATAAAGAATACTCCAAGTCCTTCCACTAAAGTTGCCAAGCTTATGTACGTTCCTAAAAATAAGGGTGAATCATCTAGTAAGGAAAATGCGGACCTCAAATCTATAAGTGTTCATCCCAATCTTTTTGCTATCATTAAGGAACCATTTGTTACAAATGAATTTTTCGATCTTATGCCTAAAAGTTTGATAATTAATAAAAAGAACTAAATTCCTAAAGATGGTAGATGCCTCATTGAAGAATTGCCTACCAAATATGACAATACCTAGATCTATTCTTTCTTGTTATGCCAAGCTAAGGGCGTTAAACGATAGCGCTTATTGGGAGGCAACCCAATTTTATTTTTATTTCTTGCTTTTTGATCCTGTTTAGTAATAAATAATTTATCTAGCCTATGTTTTGGTTGTGTTTTTTGTGTTTAATTAGTGTTTGTGCCAAGTAGAACCGTTGGGAAGACATGGGGAAAGTCTTGTTGAACTTGTTGTAAAAAATAGAAACTTTAGAGCTCACGAGAACTGCTGTCATTTTTATTTGGAGAGTGCTATTTAGTTAATTCATTTAGAAGATGATTAATATATAAATTCCTCACGACCAGCAATTTATTTTAGAATTTTGGGGGTTCCAGATCTTGCGCTAGCTACAGATTACTACAGACTGTTCTGTTTTTGACAGATTCTGTTTTCCGTGTGTTGTTTGCTTATTTTGATGAATCTATGGCTAGTAAAATAGTTTGTAAACCATAGAGAAGTTGGAATACAGTAGGTATAACACCAATATAAATAAGGAATGAGTTCATTACAGTACCTTGAAGTGGTCTTTTATTTTATTTCGCTAAGGGAGCTCACGAGATTTTCTACTTTAAGTTTTGTGTTGTGAAGTTTTCAAGTTTTGGGTAAACATTTGATGGATTATGGAACAAGGAGTGGAAAGAACCTAATCTTGGGGATTCCCATGGCACCCCAATATAATCTAAGGACACCTAAAAGCCAAAGTTTGGGATGCCCCGGAAGGCATCCCCTCTTTCGTCTACTTCTATCGGTAACTTTACTTGGAGCTATATTTTTATTCACCACATGATATGTGTTTTTCCTGGAGTGTCTTGTATTATTTGAGTCTTCGCTTTTTAGTTTACCGCAATCATCCTTGCTGTAGACACCTTATGAGAGAGCCATACATGATTTGGAATTTGTTAGAATACTCTATGTGCTTCGCTTATATCTTTTGAGTTATATAGTTTTGCTCTAGTACTTAACTTATATCTTTTAGAGCACGGTGGAGGATTTGTTTTATAGAAACTATTGATCTCTCATGCTTCACTTAGATTATTTTGAGAGTCTTAATAGCATGGTAATTTTCTTAAAATCCTAATATGCTAGGTATTCAAAGTTAGTAAAATTTTCTTAAGAGTGTTTTGAATACTAAGAGAAGTTTGATGCTTGATGATTGTTTTGACATATGGAGGTAAGAACATCAAAGTCGTGCTAGTTGAGTAGTTGTGAAATTGAGAAATGCTTGTGTTGAAGTTTGCAACTTGTAGCATGCACGTATGGTAAACGTTATGCAACAAATTTGAAACATGAGGTGTTATTTGATTGTCTTCCTTATGATTGGCGGTCGGGGACGAGCGATGGTCTTTTCCTACCAATCTATCCCCCTAGGAGCATGCGCGTCGTACCGAGGTTTTTGACGACTTGTAGATTTTTGCAATAAGTATGTGAGTTCTTTATGACTAATGTTGAGTCCATGGATTATACGCACTCTCACCCTTCCATCCTTGCTAGCCTCTTCGGTACCGTGCATTGCCCTTTCTCACATTGAGAGTTGGCGCAAACTTCGCCGGTGCATCCAAACCCCGTGATATGATACGCTCTTTCACACATAAACCTCCTTATATCTTCCTCAAAACAGCCACCATACCTACCTATTATGGCCTTTCCATAGCCACTCCGAGATATATTGCCATGCAACTTTCCATCATTCCGTTCATCATGACACATTCATTATTGTCATATTGCTTAGCATGATCATGTGGTTGACATAGTATTTGTGGCAAAGCCACCGTTCATAATTCTTCCATACATGTCACTGTTGATCCATTGCATATCCCGGTACATCGCCGGAGGCATTTATATAGAGTCATCTTTGATCTAGTATCGAGTTGTAATCATTGAGTTTTAAATAAATAGAAGTGTGATGATCATCATTTTCTAGAGCATTGTCCCAAGTGAGGAATTAAAAAAAGGCCATAAAAAAGAGAAGGCCCAAAAAAAGAAAGAGAAAGGCCATAAAAAAATGAGAGAAAAAGAGAGAAGGGACAATGTTACTATCCTTTGACACACTTATGCTTCAAAGTAGCACCATAATCTTCATGATAGGGAGTCTCTTGTTTTGTCACTTTCATATACTAGTGGGAATTTCTCATTATAGAACTCGGCTTGTCTGTTCCAACAATGGGCCTTCTCAAGTGCCCTAGGTCTTCATGAGCAAGCAAGTTGGATGCACACCCACTAGTTTCTTTTGTTGAGCTTTCCTACATTTATAGCTCTAGTGCATCCGTTGCATGGCAATCCCTACTCCTTGCATTAACATCAATTGGTGGGCATCTCCATAGCCCATTGATTAGCCTTGTTTATGTGAGACTTTCTCCTTTTTTGTCTTCTCCACATAACCCCCCTCATTATATTCTATTCCACCCATAGTGCGATGTCCATGGCTCGCGCTCATATATTGAGTGAAATTTATAGGTTTGAGATTACTAAAGTATGAAACAATTGCTTGGCTTGTCATCGGGGTTGTGCATGATGAGAGCATTCTTGTGTGACGAAAATGAAACATGACTAAACTATATGATTTTGTAGGGATGAACTTTCTTTGGCCATGTTATTTTGAGAAGACATAATTGCTTAGTTAGTATGCTTGAAGTATTATTATTTTTATGTCAATATGAACTTTTGTCTTGAATCTTTCGGATCTGAATATTCATACCACAATTAAGAAGAATTACATTAAAATTATGCCAAGTAGCACTCCGCATCAAAAATTCTGTTTTTATCATTTACCTACTCGAGGACGAGCAAGAATTAAGCTTGGGGATGCTTGATACGTCTCCAACGTATCTATAATTTTTGATTGCTGCATTTTATATTATCTACTATTTTGGACATTATTGGGCTTTATTATCCACTTTTATATTATTATTGGGACTAACCTATTAACCGGAGGCCCAGCCCAGAATTGCTGTTTTTTTTGCCTATTTTAGGGTTCCGAAGAAAAGGAATATCAAACGGAGTCCAAACAAAATGAAACCTTCGGGAACGTGATTTTCTCAACGAACAAGACCCGGGAGACTTGGACCCTATGTCAAGAAAGAAAAGAGGAGGCCACGAGGTAGGGGGCGCGCTTGCCTACCCTAGGCACGCCCTCCACCCTGGTGGGCCCCATGTTGCTCCACCGACGTACTCCTTCCTCCTATATATATCCACATACCCCCAAACGATCAGATACGGAGCCAAAACCCTAATTCCACTGCCGTAACTTTTTGTATCCACAAGATCCCATCTTGGGGCCTGTTCCGGAGCTCCGCCGGAGGGGGCATCGATCACGGAGGGCTTCTACATCAACACCATAGCTCCTCCGATGAAGTGTGAGTAGTTTACCTCAGACCTACGGGTCCATAGTTAGTAGCTAGATGGCTTCTTCTCTCTTTTTGGATCTCAATACAACATTCTCCCCCTCTCTTGTGGAGAACTATTTGATGTAATCTTCTTTTTGCGGTGTGTTTGTTGAGACCGATGAATTGTGGGTTTATGATCAAGTCTATCTATGAATAATATTTGAATCTTCTCTGAATTATTTTATGTATAATTGGTTATGTTTGCAAGTCTCTTCGAATTATCAGTTTGGTTTGGTCTACTAGATTGATCTTTCTTGCAATGGGAGAAGTGCTTAGCTTTGCGTTCAATCTTACGGTGTCCTTTCCCAGTGATAGTAGGGGCAGCAAGGCATGTATTGTATTGTTGCCATCGAGGATAACAAGATGGGGTTTTTTTCATATTACATGAGTCTATCCATCTACATCATGTCATCTTGCTTAAGGCGTTACTCTGTTTTTAACTTAATACTCTAGATGCATGCTGGATAGCGGTCGATGAGTGGAGTAATAGTAGTAGATGCAGGCAGGAGTCGGTCTACTTGTCTCGGACGTGATGCCTATATACATGATCATACCTAGATATTCTCATAACTATGCTCAATTCTGTCAATTGCTCAACAGTAATTTGTTCACCCACCGTAGAATACTTATGCTCTCGAGAGAAGCCACTAGTGAAACCTATGGCCCCCGGGTCTATCTTTATCATATTGATCTCCTACTACTTAGTTATTTCCTTTGCTATTTACTTTGCCTTTATTTTACTTTGCATCTTTTATCACAAAAATACCAAAAATATTATCTTATCATATCTATCAGATCTCACTCTCGTAAGTGGCCTTATAGGGATTGACAACCCCTATTTGCATTGGTTGCGAGGATTTATTTGTTTTGTGCAGGTACGAGGGACTCGCGCGTAGCATTCTACTGGATTGATACCTTGGTTCTCAAAAACTGACGGAAATACTTATGCTACTTTGCTTCATCATCCCTCCCTCTTCGGGGAAAACCAATGCAGTGCTCAAGAGGTAGCAGCCATCGCCGAGACCGAGCACCTCCTCGCCGTCGTACGTCTCGGGGCAGCACCCGGTGCAGCGACCATCCTCCCCAAACACCCTCACGTAGAGGGTCGCATCACCATCATACTTGAAATGGAGGGTGCACCGCCTGCCCAGGCCGTGCGCGCGGGCGAATGTCTGCCAACCGCGGGCCAGAGCTATGTTGCCGGCGGCGGAGACTTCAACCGCGACCCAAGAGGCCCTGCTGCAGCAGCCGTCTCCCAGTAGCCAGATCCCGCCTAGACCAGAGGCCGGCAGCTCATCGACGAAGAAGCGCGGAAGCTGAAGCCAGTTGCCTGCTGGATCCTCCGACCAGACAACGAACTCCGGCAGCACCTCTGCTGAGTGGAAGCATGGCTGGGGAGGTCGTGCAACCATGGCACGTCTCACCTCATCAACGGGGCTGCTGCGACCGGAGTGAACCCCACCACGCGCAGAGGCGCCACCCCGGGAGCGAGGGGCCACGGTGGGAGTCGTGGTGTGCTTGCGGGGATGGTTGCGTCTCTGCTTGGGTGCCGGGGAGCCGGGCCCCTCGCGAGGGGCTTTCCTTTCTCCGCGGTGGAGAACCTCTTCGACGATGCCATTAGAGTCGGTGGTGGAGCAGAGGAGGAAGAAGTAGGCGGAATGGGAAGAAGTGGGGGACGAGGGCTCTGCCCCCTTCCTCATTTATAGCAGGAGAAGGCCAACCAGCGCCCCCCCACGATCACAGGTAATGATGGTTTTCCTTGCATGTCGCAGGGACTTGTCAAGTCGGGCAGTTGCCGAGGCAGTGTGGGGAAGCGGAGATGCCCACGACCAATCAACCGCCATGTGTCAACCGAGGCCGTAGGCTATTGGGGCCACACTTGACCTTTGGCTTCGCCTCGAAGCCAAGCCCGAGCGCGACTTGGGCCCAGGGGCTACTGTCGGTGTTCTGGGAAGGGGGGTCCCCAGACTGGCCTTCCTGCGGCCCACGGCGTGGCTCGGCTAGCAGGTCTGTACGGGCCATCTTCATTGACAAGGCATTCAAGACCCTTTTGAGGGGCCAAGCCTCACGAGGCGGACAACGCAAGACCTCCTCCTCAGGAGCGGCCTCGCTAGGAAGGCTCACGAGGGGCGGAGAGATCAAGGCAAGGCAAACATCATGATGTTCTCGTGACGTGAGCCTTGACGATCGAGACCAGGTGGGCGCCAGTGCGCGCAATGTCCTTGCTTCCTCTTTGGTGCCAAGTGGGCAAGCGCATGCGTGGAGTACCAAGGCATCAAGCAAAGTTTTCCATATTGGGGCAACGAGACCAAGACCAGCAGGACAGCAAGACGGAGGTCACCATGGAGTCCAAGACGACGTCATCACCAGAGCCTTTTGCAGGCGAAGACCACCTTTTGTCAGGATAAGCTGTACTAGCTGTCCCCTTTCAAATTTGCCATTGTTGGCTCCCTTCCCGCTCAATATTTGGGGAGAGGACCAGGGCCTATATAAGTAGAACTAGCCACCACAGTAGAAAAGAAAAAACGGGTTCAAAGAGAGAGAGAGGACAGATCATCAAGACCATCCTCAGCCACGCAAGTGTGTCAACCACAAGAACACCTCAACCTCAGGAGGTTGTTCTTCCCCTTGTACTGTTCATCATCAGCCCAAGAGGCAATCCATCACCACCACACTGGAGTAGGGTATTACACCACAACGGGGGCCCGAGCCAGTATAAATCTTGTGTCTTTGTGTTGCAAGTTCGTCGAGTTCATCCACGAGATCTTAGGGGGCTAGCGCATGGATCGATAGGGAGAAAACCTTTGCGCACACCCTAGTGTTCGAGCCTCGAGGGTTTGCCGGAACCTGTGATCCGACAACTTGAAACCCGTGGTCTTGTCAACCGTCAACACTTGATGCTTTTTCTTGATTTCTACCTTCGCCGATTTCAGCATCGCGAAGAGCTTTAGGAATTGTTTCCATTATCCCTTGCATATTATAGTTCATCATGAAGTTCTAGTAACTTGGTGATAGTGACTAGAGAACTCTGTCAATCACTATTTTATCGGGAAGATTAACTCCCACTTGATTCAAGTGATTGTAGTACTCAGACATTCTGAGCACATGCTCACTCGTTGAGCTATTCTCCTCCATCTTGTAGGCAAAGTACTGTCAGAGGTCTCATACCTCTTGACATGGGCATGAGTATGAGATACCAATTTCAACTATTGGAACATCTTATATGCTCCATGGCATTCAAAACATTTTTGAAGTCCTGGTTCTAAGCCGTAAAGCATGGTGCACTAAACTATCAAGTAGTCATCCTACTGAGCTTGTCAAACATTCACAACATTTGCATCTGCTCCTGCAATAGGTCTGTCACCTAGCGGTACATAAAGGACATAATTCTTCTGTGCAGCAATGAGGATAATCCTCAGATCACGGACCTAGTCCGCATCATTGCTACTATCATCTTTCAACATAGTTTTTCTCTAGGAACATATAAAAAACGGAGAGCTACGTCGTGAGCTACTGATCTACAACATAGTTATGCAAATACTATCAGGACTAAGTTCATGATAAATTAAAGTTCAATTAATCATATTACTTAAGAACTCACACTTAGATAGACATCCCTCTAGTCATCTAAATGATCACGTGATCCAAATCAACTAAACCATGTCCGATCATCACGTGAGATGGAGTAGTATTCAATGGTGAACATCATTATGTTGATCATATCTACTATATGATTCACGCTCGACCTTTCGATCTCCAGTGTTCCGAGGCCATATTTGCATATGCTAGGATCGTCAAGTTTAACCCGAGTATTCCGCGTGTGCAAAACTAGCTTGCACCCATTGTATGTGAACGTAGAGCTTATCACACCCGATCATCACGTGGTGTCTCGGCACGGCGAACTGTCACTTATACCTTGAAATTTAGTGAGAGATCATCTTATAATGCTACCACCGATCTAAGCAAAATAAGATGCATAAAAGATAAACATCACATGCAATCAAAATATGTGACATGATATGGCCATGATCATCTTGCGCCTTTGATCTCCATCTCCAAAGTACCGTCATGATCTCTATCGTCACCGGCATGACACCATGATCTCCATCATCTTGATATCTATCAACGTGTCATCACATGGTCGTCTCGCCAACTATTGCTCTTGCAACTATTGCTATCGCATAGCGATAAAGTAAAGCAATTATTTGGCGCTTGCATCTTATGCAATAAAGAGACAACCATAAGGCTTCTGCCAGTTGCCGATAACTTCAAAAAAACATGATCATCTCATACAACAACTTATATCTCATCACGTCTTGACCATATCACATCACAACAAGCCCTGCAAAAACAAGTTAGACATCCTCTACTTTGTTGTTGCAAGTTTTACGTGGCTGCTACGGGTTGAGCAAGAACCGTTCTTACCTGCGCATCAAAAACCACAACGCGGTATAGTGATTGCTTTTTGATCTTCAGAAAGAACCATGTTCATTGAATCCGATTTAACTAAAGTTGGAGAGACTCACACCCACCAGTCACCTGTGTGCGAAGCACGTCGGTAGAACTAGTCTCGTGTAAGCGTACGCGTAATGTAGGTCTGAGCCGCTTCATCCAACAATACTGCCAAATCAAGAATCAACTAGTGATGGCAAGCAATATGTATATACCCATGCCCACAACTCCTTTGTGTTCTACTCGTGCATATAACATCTACGCATAAACCTGGCTCGGATGCCATGTAGGGGAACGCAGTAATTTCAAAAAAATTCCTACGCACACACAAGATCATGGTGATGCACAGCAACGAGAGGGGAGAGTATCGTCTACGTACCCTTGTAGACCATAAGTGGAAGCGTTCTGACAATGCAGTTGATGTAGTTGTACGTCTTCACGATCGACCGATCTAGTACCAAAGATACGACACCTCCGCGATTTGCACACGTTTGGCTTGGTGACGTCCTGCGAACTCACGATCCAGTAGAGCTTCGAGGGAGAGCTTCGTCAGCACGGCAGTGTGATGATGGTGATGATGTTGCTACCGGAACAGGGCTTCGCCTAAGCACCGCTACGATATTACCGAGGTGGATTATGGTGGACGGGGGCACGACACACGGCTAAAGATCAATGATCAACTTGTGTGTCCATGGGGTGCCCCCCTCATATATAAAGTAGTGGAGGAGGGGAGGGGCCGGCCTCTCTAGGCGCGCCCCAAGTGAGGGAGTCCTGGACTAAGGGGTCCTCGGGTGTCCGACCTATTAGACATGGGCCGGACTAATGGGCTGTGAAGATACAAAGACCGAAGACTCTACCCGTGTCCGGATGGGACTCTCCTTGACGTGGAAGGCAAGCTTGGCATCCGAATATGAAGATTCCTTTCTCTGTTACCGACCTTATGTAACCCTAGATCCCTCTGGTGTCTCTATAAACCGGAGGGCTATGTCCGTAGATATATATCCTCATAATCATAGTCAAACAGGCTAGACTTTTAGGGTTTAGCCATTACGATCTCGTGGTAGATCAGCTCTTGTAATACTCATATTCATCAAGATCAATCAAGCAGGAAGTAGGGTATTACCTCCATAGAGAGGGCCCGAACCTGGGTAAACATTGTGTCCCCTGTCTCCTATTACCATCGACCTCAGACTCACACCCGAGATTTGCCAGTTTTGACACCGATATTGGTGCTTTCATTGAGAGTTCCGCTATGATGTCGAAAGATAGGTTCGATGGCTCGCCTTGTTCTCAAGGACAACGTCACTTCTAGAGGAGCACTGGCCCCAGGCCAAACCCTTCGGCTGGGCGGCTTCATCATGACCGCCCGTTCGGCCGTTAAGCCGATGATGCCTTCTCGGGTCATCGAAAATACCCTCCATGTTGACTCCAAATACTCTAAGAAGATGGATCCGGCGGAGCTGTCGTCTTTAAACGAGCTCCTAGATCGCATCGCCACCCTGGGGGTCGCCACAGACTATGATCAGATTGGGCTTAAACTCGACCAGAGAGAAATTAAAACTCTGCCGATCACCCATCAAATAGGTAGTAGAGGAGCAAGACGACAACTCTTCCTCTATATTGAGGATGAACTACATTCGGATATCCGAGCTTGAAGAGCTGGACACCTACCTACAGAAAGACATGCCTTGTCCTCCGAACATAGAATCGGACGACAAGCCCAAAAAATCGGTTGACATCCTGGAGCCCGAACTACTAAGTTTGGAAGTTCTTCAAACTCCGGATCCTATATTGAGTCAGGGTTCGGATTTCAAACCACCCACCCAGATATAAGTGCTCTCATGGGCATACGACAACAGTCTCAGGAAACGGTCCACCACTTCTGGGCCAGATTCCTCCTTGTCAAAGATAAGATTGAAGATTGCCATGACGAAGACCCGATCTCAGCGTTCCGCAAAAATTGCACGGATGAAGGAATCCTCAATGCCATCAACTGTCGTCGCATATCACACTTCACAAACTTGGCAACCATAGTATACAAGCACTGCGCAATGGAAAGCACCTGGAAAACTCAGGCAGCTCACTGGGAACTGCCGGTTTCCACCCAACCCCTCGTTCAGGTGAAAAGGATGCACCCTTGTGGCACGCCCGGGCCAATGGTAAATAAATATAAGCCCATTACGGGACACGAAACCGTTCTAGAGGGATGGCTCGATGGACCATGCAAGTTACACACAACACTGGATACTATATCAATCCACAGCCTTAGAGCATGTTGGATACTCCGGCAGGTGGCCAAGAGCGGCGAGGATATCCTCACCAAAAACAACCCAGAGCAATATCCCCCAGGAGATGACGACCTCAGAGTGTTGACGGTCTTCGTGACTTTCGCTTCAAACAGTAAGTGCAAAAGGGCACTCCGCGACCTCGCCGAAGTCTGCCAAATTGCAGCAACAAACCCTTGGAATGACATGGCCATAATTTTCAATGCCGATGACAAACCAAAATCCAAGACAGTCCAGGCACCAGCCACCTTGGTCCTTAGTTCGATCATGGACGGCTTCCGGCTCACCAGGGTTCTCATGGACGGCGGCAGCGGACTAAACCTCATTTACGAGGATACACTCAGTAAAATGGAAATAGATAGGAGCCGCACCGAGCAAAGTAACACGACATTCCGATGAATTTTTCCTAGTCGAGACGCGCGATGCGCGGGAAAAATCACGCTTGACGTGTTATTCGGCACACCGGAGAACTATCGGACCAAAGAATTAACCTTGCAAGTGGCCCCTTTCAATAGTGGATATCACGCCCTATAGCTCACTACGGGTATATGAAGCTCAAGATGCCCGGGCCCAACGGCATAATCACTCTCGCCAGTGATCCGAACATAGCACTCTGCGCCGAAAATAAAACTGCATCCCTGGCCCTTGAGGCATTATTTGGAGCCCTAGCTGCCGAAGAATTTACCGCATTACGCTCCATGGTGCATAGGGACGATGTAATCCTGGACAAACGACCCAAATCCACCTCCTTCAAACCAGTAGAAGAAATAGTCAAATTCCAAGTCCATCCAACGGACCCCAAGAAGACAGCATCTATCGGGGCACAACTAGACCCAACGGTCGACACCGCGCTGCGAGAGTTTCCGTGCGAGAACTGCGATATATTCGCCTGGCACCCCTCGGATATGCCAGGAATCCCACGCAGATTGGCCGAACATAGCCTCTATATATTGAAGGGATATAAACTGGTCAAGCAAACACTACGGCACTTTTTCGAACCCAAACGTCAAGCTATGGGTGAGGAGCTAGCCAAGCTAATCGAGGCTGGATTCATTAGAGAAATAAAAACACCCGGACTGGCTAGCAAACTTGGTGATGGTGCCAAAGAAGGATAAATCCTAGTGCCTGTGCGTCGATTTCAAAGACCTCAATAAGTCCTGCCCTAAGGATCCCTTCCCCCTCCCCGCATCGACCAGATCATTGATGCCACCGCAGGACACGACTCACTGTGGTTCCTCGACGCATACTCCGGATACCATCAAATCAAAATGAAGGAGTCCGATCAAGCCGCCACGGCATTCATTACCCCATATGGGCCATTCTGCTTCAACACCATGCCCTTCCGGATAAAAAACGCCAAGGCCACCTACCAACGCATGATTCAAACATGCTTGGAGAAATAGATCAGCAAGACAGTTGAAGCATACATGGACGACGTCGTCATTAAAACTAGGCACGTAGTTTCACTAATAGACGATTTACGTCACACATTCGACAACCTCCGTGCATATGACATCAAGCTCAATCCAGAAAAGTGTGTTTTCGGCGTCCCTACTGGAAAGCTGCTAGGATTCATTGTTTCCAATAGAGGAATTGAAGTAAATCTAGCCAAAATCCGAGCTTTGTCACAACTGGCCAAGCCAACGGACCTTAAACAGGTCCAAAAACTCGCAGGACGTGTGGCAGCTCTAAGCTCCAGATTGGGAGAAAAGGCATTGCCACTGTATCACCTCCTCCGACGCACTGACCACTTCAAATGGACAGATGCGGCAATAGCCGGACTGGAAGAAATAAAAACCCTTCTTGTGAGCAACCCAATCTTGGCCACGCCGAACGTCAGCGAACCCATGTTATTATACATATCGGCAACACACCAGGTGGTGAGTTCCGTGCTCGTCGTTGAGCGAGAGCAGGACGGACACAAATTCCCGCTTCAGAAGCCGATATACTACGTATCCACTGTCCTCACACCATGCAAATCCCGGTACCCTCATTATAAAAAGATAGCATACGCAGTCTTCATGGCATCCCGGAAGCTACCACACTACTTCCAAGAATGTTCTATCACGGTGGCTTCTGAAGTACCACTCAATGACATAATAAACAATCGCGATGCTACGGGTCGGATAGCCAAATGGGCCATTGAGCTCCTTCCATTCGACATAACATACAAACCGTGTCGAGCCATCAAATCCCAAGTATTGGCGGACTTCGTCGCCGAATGGACAGAGGCCAAACTCCCTAAAGAGTACGACACATATTCCAACTGGGTTATGTATTTCGATGGTTCCAAAATGCTGGCATGATTAGGAGCGGGCGTCGTTTTAACGTCCCCCACTGGAGACGTAGTCCAGTACGTGCTCCAAATATTATACACAGACTCCAATAACGCAGCCAAATACGAGGCCTCATTGCATGGTCTCCGAATGGCTGTTTCCATGGGCATACAACACCTGGAAATGTGTGGGGACTCAAACCTCGCAATATCTCAAATAAATGGAGATTTTGATGCCAAAGATCCGAAGATGGCGGCTTATCGCAATGCCGTCCTAAAAATGTCGGCTCCGTTCGAGGGGCTCGAGTTTCATCATGTGGCTCGAGAAAGTAATCAAGCGGCGGACGTCCTTGCTCGCATCGGCGCTAAGCACGACCCCGTCCCATCTAACATTTTCCTGGAAAGGCTTTTTAAGCCGTCCGTGGTGTGGCAAGGGGAGAGCGGCAACACCAGTCCAGATTCAAACACAACCCCAGATTCTGAACACAACGATATCATCGGGGGCTCAGCCACCGAAATAACACCGTCGGCCCATCTCATCATGGCAGTCATTACCCCATGGACCAAACCCTTCTTGGCCTACCTTAATAGGAGAGAACTCCTAGAGGATCAGAATGAGGATCGCCGCATTTTCCAGTGTTCGAAGGCCTACAAGGTTCACGACGGAGAGCTCTACAAGAAAAGCACTACCGGAGTTCTTCAAAGATGTATCTCCGACGAAGAGGGGCGGCAACTCTTGGCTGAAATTCATGACGGTCTCGGCGGTCACAACGCCGCAGCTCGGGCCCTTGTTAGCAAGGCCTTCCGTACAGGTTATTACTGGCTGATAGCCCAAGAAGATGCATAGGACCTTGTCCAACGTTGCGTCGGATGCCAGCTCTTCTCCAACCAAAGCCATATGCCCCCACCGCTCTACAAACAATCCCCATCACTTGGCCTTTCGTGGTCTGGGGGCTCGATATGGTCGGACCCCTTAAAGGAGGAAGCCATAAGAGAAAGTATCTATTGGTCATGGTGGATAAATTCACTAAGTGGATAGAGGCCAAACCAGTTAAAACGGCCGAGGCGGGGCCAGTGATAGAATTCATATTCGGCGTGGTGCACCATTATGGTATTCCACACAACATCATCACCGATAATGGCTCCAATTTCATAGCCGATGAGATGAAAACTTGGTGTGCTAATCTGGGCATTAAGCTCAATTACGCCTCTGTCTATCACCCGCAAACAAACGGTCAAGTCGAACGGGTCAGTGGTCTTATTATGAGCGGCATCACACCCAGACTAGTGCGGTCTTTGAGAGAATTAGGCAGGCACTGGGTTGAGGAGCTTGACTCTGTACTCTGGGGGCTATGCACCACGCCCAACCGCACTACTGGATATACACCTTTCTTCATGGTGTACGGCGCAGAGGCTGTGTTCCCCTGTGATATTATTCATGACTCACCTCTGGTGCGAATGTACAAATAGAGAGAGAGTCCGAGCTTGATCGGCAGGACAGACAAGATTCCCTGGAGGAAGAGTGCGATGTTGCAAAACCCCGTTCCGCATTTTATCAACATTAGGCCTGCAGGTATCAAAGTAGAGAAGTACGGGCCAAGACTTATAATGTTGGCGAACTCATTCTAAGCTTGTCGGAGAATAAAAAGGACAAACTCAAGCCCAAGTGGGAAGGTCCCTTCATCATTGACAAAGTTCTCACTGGAGGAGCGTACCGCATGCGTGCTGCATCAGACAATCACCTAGAGCCAAACCCCTGGAACGCGGCCAGACTCCGAAGATTCTATGCCTAGCACCGGACTATTTCTTCGTCTCCTTCTCCCTATTGTTTCCTTTATTTTTTTTCCTCTCTTTTTGTTCTTCCTTTTTCTAAGCCTTAAAGCTTTCGCATGGCTAAACCATGCACCTATGATGTACACATGCTTGAACATGTACATCCATTATACCTGGGGGCTTCCCGGACAGAAGCTTATTCTTATTTTCCGAGCATCAAGCTCATCACATATGCATTTTTCCCATATGTACCTTTTCTTCGCCATTATATGCATCGATATGACTTAAGTTTTGGCCAAGCTGGGTTACCTGGTTCCTGTGCTTATGCCCTACGTTCCCGTTAGTTTGGCTAGGGCATAAAGGGAGAACCTCTGTGATTGTTACTGTCGGGTCATGCGGATGTGTACCTCAGACTGGGTGAAGCCGAAAGGTAGTGTTCGTAAGGGAATATTCGGTCGGTGGATCAAAGATGTTTTTGCATTCACCCCATGGTGAACCCCAGATGTTACTATACTGTGGTTTTTCCAATCACAGTTTGGACATGCATTTTAACGCATGCACACCCAGGGAAAGGAACCCTTAACAGAACTATTCTCTCTGGAAGATGATTCTTACAATCATAATGTAATATAACATAACTAGACGGATACAACTTGTCTGTCCAAGAAACCATGACCCCTACGCTTGGTTTCCACGCATACCCCTGTCTATTTTACCGTTCAAGTATTTGAAAACACTCCGCACCTTCGGGTCCAGAGGTCGAAGCGAAAAGGTCTGCATGACAATCGTTTTTACAATTCAGCTAGAGTTACATATGTCAAGGAAAGTACATAGTCACTTGGACTCAAAAATTTCCTCCTCTATACCGTCCAGCAGGTTTTCTAACTTACAATCCTGCTGGGAATACTTGGCGGCTACTTCTACTTGGTCATATACCAAATTAATGGGAACTTCTTTTCCATCTGGCCCTAGAGGTCCGACCCGAGCCATATGATTCAGATCAAGCTTGGTATACCGTGTTTTCACCATGGCCCAGGCTTCTCGTGCACCTTCCCGATAGGCTGATATCTTCCACAATCGAAAGCGCCACTGTGCTCCCTTGAATAGCTGCATAAGCTACTCCATCTTTTCTAGGGGTAGGGCTGGAAAAAAGGCTCGAAGCTCGCGAGCTAAATGAGTAGCTCGTGACTCGGCTCAAATCGAATCGAACTCGAAGAATAATGAGCCGAGCCGAGCTTTAGTTTAAGATCGTTTACATACCAAGTTAAACGAGTCGATCTCACGAGTACTCGAGCAACTCATGAAGATCGGTAAAAAAAATCAATGTTTTTTAGGGGTAGTAAAATGCAGCCACTAAACACCTTGCGTCCCAGCACAAGGCCCAGCCGCTGAAGGCCGAGCCACCTAGGAGACTCACACGTACAAGACCACATATGCACATGCTAAATTCTCAGTTAATCTTTTTATCGTATTTGTAAGGTCTAATGTTCATATCTTTAATGAGCTTAACAAGCTAAACAAGCCAGCTCGCGAGTTATACGAGTCGAGCCAATCTTGGATTTGAGCTTGTTATAGTAACGAGTCGAGTTGAGCTAGGTTGTTAATGAAACGAGCTTTAGCGAGTCGAGTCGAGCTGGATCGACTCGGCTCGAATTCCACCCCTACCTAGGGGGAGGCAGATGTCCATAAGGCCTTGGCAACACTTTGCATCGCCTGCCGAGCCTGCTCGTGCACTTGCGACAGCTCTTGTAGCAGATCGCTCGAGAATCTAGACATCTCCTCTTCGGGACAATCGGTCAGCATACCTGAAGACATAACTCTGTCAGTTCCCTCTATCTCCGAATAATTCGAAGGTAAGTTCGACCACATACTGAATATGCCACCTCGCAACCTTTTATTTGCCTTTACGGAGTCAGCCAGCTGGGCCCGTACGTCTTTCAGTTCCTCACCCAGTTGGGTATTGGAATCCTGGAGCTTGTTTTTCTCCTCCACGACTCGTGTTAGCACATGCTCGCCTACGGCTAGTAGTTTTTTGGCTTCTTGTTCTCCGCCTTGAGCGGCTCTCAGTTGCTCTTGCAGTTAATTTAATGATCCACGATGCTAGCATTATTGTGTAACACCCACGATGCGACTATATCTCCCACGTGTCGGATCACAACTTAGAGGCATAAATGCATAGTAGGCATGTCGCAAGAGGGGTAATCTTTACACATCCCATGTACTGAATAAGAGAGGGGATAAAGAGTTGGCTTACAATCTCCACTTCACACAATACATAAATATAACATTACATCATCCAGAATACAATCAAGGTCCGACTATGGAACCAAATAAAGAAAGACAACCCCAAATGCATAGATCCCCGATCGCCCCAACTGGGCTCCTCTACTGATCGGCCAGAAAAGAAACATAGTAACGTCCCGAATCCTCGTCGAACTCCCACTTGAGTTCAGTCGCGTCCCCTGCACTGGCATCATCGGCACCAGTATCTGGTTTGGAAGTAATTTGTGAGTCACGAGGACTCAGCAATCTCACACCCGCGAGATCAAGACTATTTAAGCTTAAGGTAGGAAAAGGGGGTAGTGAGGTGGAGCTGCAGCAAGCACTAGCATATATGGTGGCTAACTTACGCAAATGAGAACGAGAAGAGAAGCAAAGCACGGCCGATAAACCATCATGATCAAGAAGTGATCCTGAAACTACTTACTTTCAAGCATAACACAAGAACCGTGTTCACTTCCCGGACCCCGCCGAGAAGAGACCATAACAGCTACACATGCGGTTGATTCATTTTAATTAAGTTAACTATCAAGTTTTCTACAACCGGATATTAACAAATTCCCATCCCATAACCGCGGGCACGGCTTTTGAAAGTTCAAAACCCTGCAGGGGTGTCCCAACTTAGGCCATCACAAGCTCTCACGGTCAATGAAGAATATTCCTTTTCCCAGGAAGACCCGATCAGACTCGGAATCCCGGTTACAAGACATTTCGACAATGGTAAAACAAGACCAGCAAAGCCGCCCGATGTGCCGAATAATCCCGATAGGAGCTGCACATATCTCGTTCTCAGGGCACACCGGATGAACACTACGTACAACTAAAACCAACCCTCAAGTTTCCCCGAGGTGGCGCTGCAAGTGGCTCTGTTTTGGACCAACACTCAGAGGCAAAAGGGGGCACCGGAGGACATAGGAGTGTCGGATTGCAAAATGGACAACGGGGAAAATGCTCGGATGCATGAGACGAACACGTATGCAAATGCGATGCACATGATGACATGATATGAAATGCATGACATGGACAAAATGCAAAATGAAGACAAAACCGAACCACGAAGGAAAACTCACAACACATCTCCGAAAAAGGCAAGAGTCGGAGTACAAATGTGGCAAGTTGCATCGGAGCGTTACAACACTCCACCACTATGAGAGGATCTCGTCCCGAGATCTAGGATGGCACTGGAGGGAAATGGACGAGTAAGATAAGAGGTAAAACTAAGTTGCTTCTTTGACAAATGAGTGAAACCACGAACCTTGATAGGTTAAACCATCTTCGAGAAAAGAATACAACGAAGATGAACAAAGTTGAAAACACTCCATTAGAAAAGAGGAACAAGGAACATTACGAGAACCTTGTAGGTTGAAAAACATAAGAAAAGGGTTGCAATGGACAATAAGTACATGCAAGCACTCCGGTTGAAACAAGATGTACAAGTAACGATAAGATCAAATACGACAACACTCCGGTTAAATGGATAGGCACGAAAAGAACACGATCCTCACCATTCGAGATGATGATTCAAAGAGCAAGATCAAACTGCCTACGGAAGAAAAGAAAGAATGGAATGGAAAGAACGGAGGGAAACAAGATCTTGAGAGAGCACGCTTACGACAAATGCTAGAACGGAGTTGTTGGATTATCAACAATGAACGGATGAGCTTGATGTGGGCTTAAGGAAGACATCTCAAAATTATGAGGTGAAAATTCTGCCACTAACGGAAACGATATATTAGATTGATATGAACAAGGAGATGAGAAACTTATTTCACCGGGAGGATAAATGAAGAACTTGGATCATCTATAACCACCATAAATAGTAACAATCCTTAGGGAAAGCTTTAGGTGAAATATAACCCAAGATAACTCCAATGACGATATTGATTGATTTAAAATATCTCATTCTTGCCAACATGTGAATAATGAAACACGAAGGAAAATTATCAAGAACGACATAACACCACCTGAAAAGATAAGATAGAAAGACCCGCACTTTGGGATGCAGGATGAAGAATGCTTGAACTCCTCTGGAAAGAATCTCGATGAACACTCCGAGAAGGAATTAAATCCTTGGTGAACCACCATGTTGATCCTCCATGAAGAACTCCGGTAACAAAAGAATGATCAAACGAAAGGAAAGAGAAGTAGAAAACACAAGGGGAAGCCTTGTAATGATTTAGATGGATCTTCATGATGATGTAACCAATAAAACTTGGAACTCTTGACAATAAAGATGAACAAAAGAAAACAAGAATTTTATGAACCTCTGGAATAAGTAAATAATCACTCGGATGAAACAAGAATAAGAATTACATTATGCGTATCCTTCACCAATTTAAATTGATGACAAGCAACGGATTTGGCATACTACTTATGCTCGTAGAAAGGATTAAGATAGATATAGCACAAACTTGAGAAGGTCTGCAATGATCCACTAGTAACCATGAATGAATTGATATGATAACCATGGGAGAGAACTCTTGAACGAACCACCGTAAGACTTGAGAAATGAAAGTAGCAATGGCAGAAAACACCGAGAAGAACTTGAAAACAAATGAAGATACTTGCTGGGATTTAGGTACAAGAGAACGAAGAGATTACGAGCTGATTATAGAATATTTGAATGATGCACCGGTAAGATTTTGAGAATGAGAGATGAAATCTGAGAATGAATAAACCCAAAATGATGGCCTCTGGAGAAACAAACTGAAAAGACTCCGGAATTGCTCCAGATAGGTGAAAAGAATATCTCACAATCGAAAATAATTGTGAGGATGGCATCACGCTAGAATCACGAATCTTTGAAAGAACGGATAAGAATTTAAGAGGAACTCTTCTTCGGTCTTAAAATCTGAGAATGATGACGGGAAACACCAACATGAATTGTTTAGACACTCCGGGAGAATCAAAAGCGAAGAGGTTGAGCCAACGATGAAAGAATTGGAAAGATGTTGGAGGAAGACATATGACTGATGATAAATCATTCTTATGTCAAACCTCGAAAAGAATATGAGGATAGCTCCGGAAAAATTAGAAGAGTCAGGTAAGATCCTGGGAAAAGACCTGTGGGTTAGGGCCCACTCAAAAGAAACACCGTTGAACGATTTGAAAGAGAGATTGCATCGGTTGAATTAAATGACTTAAATGATATAACATCCTCAAAAGAACTTGAACGAATTGAGAATGAAGACTAGCATCTTCTAAGATATATTCAGCACTCCGGAACAAATGAATAGCGAGTGGTGAATAAATAAGAGAGTCCTCAATAAGCACTTCCAAAATAGAAAGCATGTGAAACAATGAAAAAGATATGATCAACACTGAAAGCTTGCATTGAATCCACTGGATAAGGAAAAGAACGAAGAATGATGAACTTGAAGCTCCGTTAGAATCTTCATGAGAATCACTCGATATGAACATTGAAAGAAAAGAATGAAGAAAATTCACATGAATAAAATGGATACTTGATTAAGATATAAGAGTCCTTGAAGAAACAAGGGTGGGAGGGTGGGAAAACAAAGGCAACTTGGGCAGATGGAACGAACACCGTTGGGGAAACTGAGAGGTGGTCTTGCGAATGTTGACATGATCGGATACACTTGAAGAGAAAGACATTGGTTGGGAAAGAATTGGCATGACCACCTTGATGATCGAAAAGGGTTAGTATTCCCATAGAAATATGAGAACACCGCTTAGGGAAGGTATGGAATCAACACTTGACTTCGAAGCAACTCGAATACCACAATTCAAAACAAAAACAAAGGATTCGCTTGCAAAATAAGCCGGAACAAACATATGATAGACCCCATGTCATATCACGTGTCTATTGGAAAGAATTCCTATGTAACGCCCCGAGACCGATGCCAGGTGTCCTCCAGTTATTCGTTGTTGTTTGCCTTGTCTTTGCTTGCGTGTTGCATCTTGTCATGTCATCATGTGCATTGCATCATCATGTTTTTCATAACTTGCATCCGTCCGGGTTCCCCAGTTCCGTCCGTTGTCCGTTCTGAGTCCAGACACACATGCACGCGCCCGCGGCACGTCCGAATATTATTTTAGAAGTGGCCGGAAAATGTTCTCGGAATGGGATGAAAGTTGGCGTGCGGTGTTGTTTTGTTGTTAGTAGGCCACCTGCCAAGTTTCATCGCATTCGGGGTTCGTTTGATGCCCCAACGGATAACTATAGCGACATTATAGTCGGTCAAAACGTCGGACGTTTGCAGTCTCCGGAAACAGTTGCCGGGCTGCACTCCTCTCCTCTCATCTCAGCCCAACCTCTTTTCACAACCCACCTACAGCCCACCTAAACCCCCCTCCGTTCCGGACCGTCAGATCATGATCGGACGCTCCGAAACTCTCCAAAAACCCCTCCTAACCCCTCAAACCCTAGCCCCTACCTATAAAAGGAAGCCCCCCCTTCCATTTTTGGCAGCAGCCAAACCCACTCCTCGAAATCCGTGTGCCGCCAGCCTCCTCCCACCTCGAGGGCCACGCCGCCGCCTTCCCCTCCAGATCCGGCGCGCCCGAAGCCCCCTCCGCCACTTGGCGCTTCTCCACTGGCTGGCGCCACCGAACCCACCGGCCTCCACCTCTACGAGACCGCCACATGCCCAGCTCCGCGCCTCCACCGCTGCGGCCCGCCGAGCCCAGGCACGGCCCGCCCAGGCCCGCGCAGCCGCCTGACCGACGCCGACCGTTCCTCGGTCAGCCCGCGCCTCCTCCTGCCCGACCCCGAGCTGGATCGGGGGAGCGCCACCTTCACCCCTCCCGTCGACGACCTCAGGCCCCGCCGCCGTTGTGCACCTCGCCGGCGTGCCGCCATCTACCCAGGCCAGGTCACCGCGCCGCTCTTCTTCCTTCCCCTACCTGCCTCCTCCTTCTCCCACTCATCCTCTTTCTCTCTCTCCCGTAGGCACCCGTCGTCTGCCTTGGTCACCCCGCTCACCAGAGCTCCCCATCAGCGCCGGAAACGGACGGATCGGGTGGATCCCGTCCGGATCCGCACCTCCGGGCACTCCTCTGTGCCCCGCCGACGTCAAGCCGCCGCCGCCTTCCATGGCTTCCTGCTCGCGCAGAGGAGGAGGATGAAATTCCTCCTATCGCCCTGATGGGCCCCGCGACGGCCAGATGGCCAGTTGTGTGGGCTGCCAGGCGCGCCAGGCCCAACACCGTGCCAAGGTCAGAGGCCTAGCATTGCGCCAGGCTGCCCGAGCCCAATGTGAGGAAGCCCATCTTCGGTTTGCTCCTGTAGAACCCAGTTCGTGCCAATTTTGGCCTGAATCATGTTTTTTTTTCCATGGAGTGATTTATCTATTTATCCAGGAGTTTGCAGATGTACAGAAAACCCTCCTGTTTCATGCATATAATAACTCATCATCTATGCATCGGTTTAAAATGATTTATATATGAAAGTTGCTTAGAATTTTGTGTAGTTTCACAATATGTCTTTTCCATCCATGTTAAAAATGTTAAAAATGCTGTTTGTTTAAATTTGCTTAAATAAACTTGCTAAAATGATTTAATTCATAACTATTTAACTATAACTCGGTTTGTAACAAACTTTAAATGTAAATGGGGTAGAAAAATGCCTAGTTTAACATGGTGGCACCAATTTGCATGTTTAACAACTATAAAGTATGGATTATGGCAGAACAGTACCAAACCTAATATATGCATATGGGGATTTACCGGAATTGTTGTTCGTTGCTTCCGGCCTCATTTAAAATTGACTAGATAGGTAGTTTTACTTTGCTTCACCCTCTTGCCATGTTTAACAACATTTAATATTGTTGGGTACATAAACGAGATTGAACTAAATAACTTGAATGTGGTGTTTCGTCAATATGCAACAGAGTTGCATATTGAGCTCCACTTAATTTGTAGGGTTGTCTGTGCATTTTGCCATGCCATGCCTCATTAAACCGAACATGCATCATACTTGTTTGCGCACTGTGCCATGTTCATGAGTTGGTTGTTTACTATGTTGTCTGCTTCTTTCCAGTGTGCTTCTTCGGGTTGTTTCCGGTAACGTCGTGTTTGTGAGGACCCGTTCGACTACGTCCGTTTGTCTTCTTCATGGACTCGTTCTTCTTCCTTGCGAGATTTTAGGCAAGATGACCATACCCTCGAAATCACTTCTATCTTTGCTTGCTAGTTCCTCGCTCTTTTGCTATGCCTATGCTGCGATACCTACCACTTGCTTATCATGCCTCCATATTGTTGAACCAAGCCTCTAACCCACCTTGTCCTAGCAAACCGTTGTTTGGCTATGTTACCGTGTTGCTCAACCCCTCTTATAGCGTTGCTAGTTGCAGGTGAAGATTGAAGTTTGTTCCTTGTTGGAATATGGAGATGTTGTTCCTTGTTGGAACATGTTTACTTGTTGGGTTATCACAATATCTCTTATTTAATTAATGCATCTATACACTTGGTAAAGGGTGGAAGGCTCGGCCTTATGCCTGGTGTTTTGTTCCACTCTTGCCGCCCTAGTTTCCGTCATACCGGTGTTATGTTCCTGGATTTTGCGTTCCTCACGCGGTTGGGTTATAATGGGAACCCCTTGACAGTTCGCTTTGAATAAAACTCCTCCAGCAAGGCCCAACATTGGTTTTACCATTTGCCACCTAGCCTTTTCTTTCCCTTCGGTCGGCCAGCCCATGGGTCATCTTTATTTTAACCCCCCCCCCCCCCCCCGGGCCAGTGCTTTTCTAAGTGTTGGTCCAATTGAGCAATGTCCGAGGCTACCAGGGGCAACTCTGGGATAGCTTACCCGAGGTATTGCTCATCCGGTGTGCCCTGAGAACGAGATATGTGCAGCTCCTATCGGGATTTGTCGGCACATCTGGGTGGCTTTGCTGGTTTTGTTTTACCATTGTCGAAATGTCTTGTAACCGGGATTCCGAGCCTGATCGGGTCTTCCCGCTAGAAGGAATATCCTTCGTTGACCATGAGAGCTTGTGATGGGCTAAGTTGGGACACCCCTGCAGGTATTTGAACTTTCGAAGGCCGTGCCCGCGGTTATGGGCAGATGGGAATTTGTTAACGTCCGGTTGTAGAAAACCTGAAGTTGACCTTCATTAAAATACATCAACCGCGTGTGTAACCGTGATGGTCTCTTCTCGGCGGTGTCCGGGAAGTGAACACGGTGTTGGAGTTATGCTTGACGTAGGTTTTTCTAGGATCACTTCTTGATCATACTTTTATCGATCGTGCTTTGCCTTCTCTTCTCGCTCTCATTTGCGTATGTTAGCCACCATATATGCTAGTCGCTTGCTGCAGCTCCACCTCATACCTTTTACCTTATCCTTAAGCTTAAATAGTCTTGATCGTGAGGGTGTGAGATTGCTGAGTCCCCGTGACTCACAGATACTTCCAAAACCAGCTTGCAAGTGCCAATGAGTCCATGCAGATGACGCAACCAAGCTCAAGGAGGAGCTCGATGAAGATCTTGTCCTTTGTGTTGTTTCGTTCTAGTTGATCAGTAGTGGAGTTGGGGTCGATTGGGGACCTTCTCGCATTTGGGGTTCTTCTTTTATTTTGGTTCCGTAGTCGGACCTTGATTGTATTTGGATGTTGTAATGCTTTATTCATGTAATTGTGTGAAGTGGCGATTGTAAGCTAACTATGTATCTCTTTCCCTTATGTATTACATGGGTTGTGTGAAGATTACCTCACTTGCGACATTGCTTTCAATGCGGTTATGCCTCTAAGTCGTGCTTCGACACGTGGGAGATATAGCCGCATCGACGACGTTACATCCTATAAGCTACTTGAAACACTTATAAACTCCTGAAACTTTCTGGTTATGCAATCAGGTGTTGGGGATACAGGGGAAGCATAATATCTCACCCAAAACTAGCAAATCCTACATCCAGTTGTAACCATCCTTCAACACATAACCAAGAAACCTCGGAAATCATTTACCTCAACCTTTGAAAAGCATCTGTCATACGAGTTATGGCAATACTCCCGAACTCCCGCCCTAGTACTATGTGGCGTCGAGGTTATCTCACCAACAACTGCATAAAGGAGATTTTCAATGTCGGCGAACTCAGGTATTGCAGAACTGCAACGATAAAATTGTGACGACAACACCTCGGAACTCAACTCCCCGGGACACTACCACAACCTTTAAATGTCAGGAGGCACCAAGAACAATGTTCTCGTCAGAAAACCATCGGAACAATTCCAAGATACCCGCGTTATCCTAATTTTTTTTAGTGAAGAGAAGAGTCAAAACTCTACGTCAGCAGGCCTCACCAAAGTGACGAAGGGACAGTGGAGTAAAAAGGATCCTACTCTCCGATATATATAATCCTATAAGACTCAAAACATTTTTCTAGACTCAACAACGTCGGCGATTCGATCAAGCAGGGGGCTCCTAAGTCGGGGAAGGCTCTGATTACCAACTTGTAACACCCATGATGCGGCTATATCTCCCACGTGTCGGAGCACGACTTAGAGGCATAACCGCATAATAGGCATGTCGCAACAGGGGTAATCTTTACAAATCCCATGTACTGAATAAGAGAGGGGATAAAGAGTTGGCTTACAATTGCCACTTCACACAATACATAAATATATCATTATATCATCCAGAATACAATCAAGGTCCGACTACGGAACCAAATAAAGAAAGACAACCCCAAATGCATAGATCCCCGATCGCCCCAACTAGGCTCCTCTACTGATCGGCCGGAAAAGAAACATAGTAACGTCCCGAATCCTCGTCGAACTCCCACTTGAGTTCGGTCACGTCCCCTGCACTGGCATCATTGGCACCTGCATCTGGTTTGGAAGTAATCAGTGAGTCACGAGGACTCAGCAATCTCACACCCGCGAGATCAAGACTACTTAAGCTTAAGGTAGGAAAAGGGGGTAGTGAGGTGGAGTTGCAGCAAGCACTAGCATATATGGTGGCTAACTTACGCAAATGAGAGCGAAAAGAGAAGCAAAGCACGGTCGATAAACTATCATGACCAAGAAGTGATCCTGAAACTACTTACTTTCAAGCATAACACAAGAACCGTGTTCACTTCCCAGACCCCGCCGAGAAGAGACCACCACGGCTACACACGCGGTTGATTCATTTTAATTAAGTTAAGTGTCAAGTTTTCTACAACCGGATATTAACAAATTCCCATTTGCCCATAACCGCGGGCACAACTTTCAAAAGTTGAAAACCCTGCAGGGGTGTCCCAACTTAGGCCATCACAAGCTCTCACGGTCAACGAAGGATATTCCTTCTCCCAGGAAGACCCGATCAGACTCGGAATCCCGGTTACAAGACATTTCGACAATGGTAAAACAAGACCAACAAAGCCGCCCAATGTGCCGACAAATCCCGATAGGAATTGCACATATCTCGTTCTCAGGGCACACCGGATGAACACTACGTACAACTAAAACCAACCCTCAAGTTTCCCCGAGGTGGCGCTGCAAGTGGCTATGTTTTGGACCTACACTCAGAGGAGCACTGGCCCGGGGGTTGAAAATAAAGATGACCCTTGAGTCCGCGGAACCCAAGGGAAAATGCTTAGGTGGCAAATGGTAAAACCAAGGTTGGGCCTTGCTGGAGGAGTTTTATTCAAGGCGAACTGTCAAGGGGTTCCCATTATAACCCAACCGCGTAAGGAACGCAAAATCAAGGAACATAACACCGGTATGACGGAAACTAGGGCGGCAAGAGTGGAACAAAACACCAGGCATAAGGCCGAGCCTTCCACCCTTTACCAAGTATATAGATGCATTAAAGTAAACAAGATATAATAATGATATCCCAACAATAAACATGTTCCAACAAGGAACAAACTCCATCTTCACCTGCAACTAGCAACGCTATAAAAGGGGCTGAGCAAAGCGGTAACATAGACAAACAACGGTTTGCTAGGAAAGGTGGGTTAGAGGTTAGACATGGCAATATGGGAGGCATTATATAGCAAGTGGTAGGTATCGCGACATAGGAATAGAGCGAACAACTAGCAAGCAAAGATAGAAGTGATTTCGAGGGTATGGTCATCTTGCCTGCAAAGTTCTCCGAGTTGACGTAATCTTGATCCTCGTAAGCGTACTCAACGGGTTCCTCGATCACATAATCATCTCCCGGCTCTACCCAAGGCAAGAACACAATCAAAGGACCAACAATCAATCACGGTGCAATGCGCAAGCCAAATGATGCAAAACAGGGCATGATATGCGGGATGTGATATGCAATGCATATGCGTTCTTCGGAAGGGTAAGATTGAACCAGGCCTCAACTTGGCAAACCAAGTGTGCCGCTAGAAATATGAGTTTACTTCGGTCAAAATCGATATAAAGATAACCAGAATCGGATGCACGGTTCGCAAATGGCAAGCAAAACAATAATGGCACAATTCTGCGATTAACAGCACAATGTCATCTAGAATGCAACAAGAAACTAAGCTACTGCACTCCAACATAGCAACAAAGCACATGGAAGTGATATACTCAATATGCTTGACAAAAGATGAACACTGAGCTACGGCTAATTCACAAAATAGCAGGTTCAAACAAGCATGGCAAAAGTGCAAAAGAGATCAGCATCACAGACTTAGTGAAAATACTAACATGCTAGGAATTAACATCAGGAAGCAATGTTTAGAGCAAGATAACAACATGCTACAGGAACTGGACATAGCAAACCAAGGCATGGTATGAATCTAATCAAAGCATAGAACAAAAGTCCCTTACTGACCATAAACCAAAAAGAGTCAGAACATATGATGGCACCCATATAAACATAGCAAGTTTCGTTAACAGATTTAGACTTAGCAGAAAACTGGACATGGCAAAAACAGAGTTATGAAGGCACGTTTGCGAGCTCGATGCACTTAACAAAAGGCATTGCATGACAATCTAAGCATACTAACAGCAAGAAGACATGTTCAATAAACTAACCATGGCAAGAACAAGATCATAGCATGCATGGATCAAGTACAACAACCTTGGAAAAATTGCTTAACATGTAAACAATCTTTCCGGAACAATTTATAGCAAAAGCAGAGCAAGATTGAGTCATGCTAGGGCACTCCATAAATGCAAACAGGGGCATGGATGGATAGAGCATAACCATATGTCAAAATCATCCTTACTGAACATACTCAAAAGAAGCATGGATCTCACTGTAGCAACATGAATACATGGCATAAAAATAACAACAGGGAAAATACTTGGTGAAATTCTAAGTCTCTGAAATCAGCAATATTACGAGAGCTACTTTGCATGCTTGTGCTAGCCACCACATTGATCACAAAAATACATGGGATACACCCCTGTAAATATGGCATGGCATAGCCCAAAACACATGTAGAGCTCAAGTCCATATGCAGCACACAATAAATGTAGCAAAAATGACAAATGCTCATACTCTGCTAAGAATCAGCACCTAACATTTTATAGCACTCTTGCAACGGTCATTTGGCCATCAAGATGAACCAAACAAGCATGGAACAATGGAATAAAATGAAGAGCACATCATGATGAACATTTTGATATATGGCACACACAAAACGGAGCTACGGATGAGGAGTTATGGCATGTTGAGCAGTGCTAGAAAAAATAGCAGATGAAGAGACACATGCAAAAATCGGGGTAAACCTCGGTTTGACTGGATCTGGATCTGGATCTGGGCTGCGCCGGGCCCGAGGTTCACCGGATTTCTGCCGAAGATGCGCCAGAGATGGGGGAGCCGGCCGAAGAGGAGGGATCCGGCGAGGGCGGCGGCTTGCCGGCGACTGGAGGAGGCGGGGCGAGGCGCGGGCAGTGAGGCGCGGGGCCGGCGACCTCGCGGTGACGCGGACGGAGGAGCAGGCCGGCGAGGTGGGGCCAGCGGGCGGCGGCCGGAGCT